>NC_030425.2:12962500-13262500 GCF_001660625.3 Ictalurus punctatus
AGGGATTTGGAACGATTTTATCCACGTATCCAGACATTAGCTGCTCTCAGAGGTCATGAACAAGACAATGCTGGCTTATATTACCCTCAAAATGGAAGCCTCCACACAACACACTGTGAGCATTACATGTAACAGGCCTTCACCAGCAACATTACTAAAGCAAGAGGAAGGGGAGAGCCACAGGGGAGATTACAGCCAGCCATCTTCAAACAGTGCAGTGATGAAAAGAAACACATTTGAGTCAATAACAGTGACAGAAATCAACTCATCATGGAGTTACGCAGAGTGGGTTATTCCGTGAAGCCGAAAGATAGGAGCACATGAGCACAGAAAGACTCGTTGTTGCATAATGCGTGCTAACATGTTTCACTGGATATAATCACTAAATCACTAACAGCGCATATCACACTCAGTTCACATAACCTTTCCTCTCCTTGTACAATGCTAAGGAGAATTTTGTAAATAGTAGCACATATGACTTTTCTCTGTTGAGTTAATACGGCATGACTGCGCACACTGTATGCTGCTACATCCATACAGTATACATTAGTCTGGGAAATATCCAACTCGGTCTGATCTTTTCTGAATAGATGATTAATTCCCACTGATTTCCACATGTGAGGTTAAATTTGGAAACTCATTTAGATGCAGCACTGCAAAAGCCACCAATAGGGGAAAAAATGTATTTACAATATTGTTGCTTTTTAGTCCACAGTGCCTCTCTCCACCTACATTTCTTGTTCCCACTGTAATTAAATCCATCCATATATTTTATCTGGTTTTCCTTCTTTTTAAAAATAATATTATTAAAAAGAAGGAAATTATTAGAATATTTGTCATGGGATGTAAATATGAACAAATAACTTTTTGAATATTTAAAACACACACAAACACACAAGTCTGGACAAAAATATGGCTTCAGTCAAGGCAATGAAATTATATGTTACTTTCTTTTCAATTTCAAGTTGTTTAAACACGGCAAAAAAAAAAAAAAAGTCTGCTTAACTTTGGTCCAGAGGGGAAGAAGTCATATCCATATCTGTATCAATGCTTCCAAACTGATCAACTGTCAAATACACCCTTGGTTAAATAAGCCTTGCCTGCATTTTCTATAGCAGTTTTAATATTGCTCAATCATAAGTAAAAACACTATTAACTACCACTCTAAATAGGGTGGAGGAAACTTGCAAAAAACACTTTTGTAAAGAGTTACATAGTAATCAGAGACACATTTCCCCATGTTGCATTCCACTCTACACTGTATTATTGGTGCTACTGTGTACAGTAGGGAACTGATTCTTGCAATGTTGAATACAACCACAATAAATGTAAGCAACTATGAAGAGGCAAACTGTGTGGGAAGAAGCTACATTGATATTTATGTTGGTGGGTACAACAGAAACATCTCTGATATTTAAATCGTTAGTTTTACAGACTTTGTATAGTTATTAGTATGCTGTCAAGTCTGGCAGTTCTAGTCACCCACCCCCCCTTGTCACGATTTGATCCATGTACATTCTTAAAGTAAGATCCAGGGCATGACAAGGAGGTGAGAAATGTACTTGCTGAAGCAAGAGACACCTACACACCCAGCTCCATCAAGATCACAAATTGGAAGATAATCTAGATCTAACATGATGGTCTGTATCTGGAAGGCTGACTACTGAATCTTTCTTGGGCAATCCTGAGTCCTGGCTTGGCCTCATTTGTGGTAGAGAGGCAGGTGGGAAAGCTCCCACAGACATCTGGTGCTGAAGTGTCATCCTTGGAGGAATTGCAGCCCTGAAGGCCATGGGCCCTGGTAGGCTGTGAGGTGGTCCAATGGAGGTGGAGGAAACTCTCGTGGACTGGGGTGGGCTTGGGGCAGCCGGTTGCGTGGCATCATGGGGCAGAGATGGTTGGGAGGCTGAGAGGGCCCTGGCATCCTCGGTCATTGCACTTCTGGGAACTGTTGCTCGGTGCGTAGGGCTGGAGATGTGCTGTTGCACTAGGGACAGCTGGGAGCCTGAAGGAGCGCCCATGGGACTGGAGCTGTACTGGAATGTTCGACTGCCGGTAGCCAATGGGCTCTGGACAGGCGTGCTGGTGAGGGCAGAGGGCAGAGCAGTGCTGGGGAACTGTGAGCCTGGAGGGGTCTGCTGGGTCCCAGGGCTGGAAAGGCTTTGAACTACCTGGAAACGGCGGACCATACGGGGTGACTGGAGAGCTCCGTGGGCTGCCAGAGGGTTGGCCATCTGGGGACAGAAACTCATGGCTACAGCCTGCTGCAGGGTGGCAATTGCCGAGCCTGTTGGAGGCTGATTGGATGAAGGAAACATGGTCCCATAGGTGGATTGAGTGGCCGACATGGCCCTGGGTCTTTGCAGGTCCACTAGTTTCACCATCTCTCGGTCATACTTCACAATCTCCTGAATTAGCTCATTCTCGTGGTTGTTGAAAACTCCAGAGTTTAGGTCATGTTGGACTTTGTGCATCAAAATGGAGTTCTTTTTGCCTGGAAATAAAGAGAAGCAACATTAATTTTTATTGGCATATTATACTCTCAGTTGCCAGATTATTGGGTTAACCCACTATATATGTCCACTATATAGGCATACCATTACTTGCTGTAGCTTATTTATCAGCCCCTCTCTAGCATGTCCCAGTGGAAAGGGGCCTCCATAGGACCACCACTGATCAGATATTATTCTCGGAGCAGCAATGGCAAACATCTTAATGGGTACTGTGCTGATACATATGGTATCATTTTCCTGCCTCATTCCTGTTTGGAGGTTGGTGGACTGTAGTGTGATTAGATCCCAGCACAGACAGTTCTAGTTGATAGAGTTGTGCCAAATCAAGGTAGGTATAGCTAATAAATTGGCAATATCATATATATAATACTATACATACAATATATGGTTCTGAAATACTGGCGTCATAGCAGCATCCTTTTTCAAACTGCCAGGCTGTTCTTCATTATCAAAACGATTTGTAAGTGTTGACATCTTTACACCACCATGATTATATTTTATTAGGGGTGTTCCAGTGCAGTGCTTAGAACAGATTTCTTTGCTTAGTGGAGCAGTAGTAGTTAAAATATCTAATCCAGAACATAGTATCCAGCCCTTTTAATTTCAAAAACTGCAAAACTGTCTGTACAATAATTACACTCAAATTCACTGATTTTCAAGGTTCACATGCCCAGTAACTATAGTGATTGTGGAGCATCTGTTTTTACTGATGCAAATAACAACTTCTCTTCAGTTTTTATTCAATAGCCCAAACTTACATAGGATGCTTTGCAGTGGTGGCCCCACCCAGTCCAGCAGGAGCAATCTGTATTTTTTTTTTTTCCTCTATTTTCTGCTGAGTCACTGTGCTGCTTGTACCAACATGAGATGGAGTATGTGGCCATAGCCCTATCCCATCACCCCTACTACTGAGAGAAAGCAATTCTCTAGGTGAAATGACCTACCTCCCACAGACAAGAGCCTGACCATCTCTCTCTATTATGCTCATCCCCCGTCCCTCTTCAATCTCAGTATAACACGCAGTGCTGACTCGTGCCTCCCCAGGGGGTCTAGTCCCTCCATATCCACCTTGCTGCCCTTCTAAAGTAAACACTTTAACAGCTAGGGGCATGTTCTGATATGTGTGAGCAGATGTATTCTGGAGCATTGTAAAAGTCTGTAAAACAAGCAAGCTTATTTTGGATACATCCTTTTTTTCTTTTTTTTTTTAAATGAAGCTACATCTGAGGCACCAATGGCATATCTTCTTTGTTTGAGAATCTCTCATTTCCCAAAACCAGATAACTATTCATTGAGATAATTTTATCCCAGTCTCTCTAATGTTGAATATCCAAATGTCCAAACACAGGGCTGGCATTGCAGGATGAGCTGTCATTGTGTCTGGAATCCAAACTCATCTGCTAGCAGAACTGATCTCGGATGGAATGTGGATGCCATGGCAACAGCAGGGTGGGAAGCAGCCATGTAGGCACTTTGTAAACAGCTGAGGTGGTCATGTGACACAAAGTGACATCAGCAGCACAACGACCTTGGGAGAGGAACATGGGATGTGGGGAGGAGTGGCGTCACTTAGCAGAATGCATGTTTACATACTGTTGCTGGACTTCCATTGTTTAAATAAAAATAAAAATAAAAACACAAAAAAAACACGACTCTTATGAAAGATTCTCCTCGTTTGACCTTTCACTGTGCGATTGCCAAAAGGCATATACAAAACAAACACATGCAGATAAAGTACTCATGTAATACAGACAGATACTGACACTCTAGAAAAGCTAGGTTGTGATATCTATCTGAATGGATTGAGTTTGTTTTGAGTTGATTTTTTCCCCCCACAATACTGAGTAGCTTTTGTGTAAACAATGCAGATATGAAGCTACCAAATGAATCTATCCAATGGCAGAAAATGTCAAAAAGCTGGTATTCAAAAACCAACAGTTTTAAAACGGCTTCAAAATACATATATTGTAAATAGTGATGACTGATAGCGAAAGCATTTAAATACAGCTGATTGTTAATGTGTCCTGTAGTTCATTAGCTCAACTGTTTAAGCCACTTAGCTAGATAGCAGTCAAGTAACTTAGATGTTTTTGCTGTTGTTGTTTTTACATCCGCTCCTATTAGGAAACCATTTAAATGTTATTTATACTTATAACTAGCTTTGAGGGCAGGTGCATTCAGATTTAGTATTTGAAATGGTTATTCCAGTCGATACTGTTGTGGTATTGCCTCATTTGAGTTTTGCGCCATTCTTGGAAACATCAGCTGCATCTATCTTACCTAACTAATATGAGGAGTTATAATATTATTTAGCCCAAGATCATGGAAATATACCTAGACTTGTTACCTTACATTGTCTACAATTTCTTTGTATAGCATTAAGATTTCTGTTCACTGGAACTAAGGGGCCAAAACCTGTTCCAGCATGACAATTAACTTTACCACTTTATTAACCTCGCAAAGGACAATGACAGTAGGGCGTAAAAACAACAAACAACCTTATCTGAGACATAAAACATAATACATAACCAAATTAAAACATAAACCAATCATTAAACACATAAAGCAGTCAAATATTACATATTACAATATGCTTCAAATTCAATCACTCGTAAACACCTGTAAATAAAAGAAAGCTCATTAAGAATCCTCTAAAAATTTCAGATTACAAAGACGGATGGCCTCTGGCATGAAAGTAAACTTATAGCGGTTGGTAAGGCACTTAATACTTCTAAGCCACCTACCTGAATGCATTATCTCAAAGTGCATATTCAAGGGGTGCGTGTCATCGTTCATAATACTCCAGACTTTCCTTATCATTTGTTGCTCATAAAACTCTGCTAAACTCCGTAGTGGCACGCCGGTGATTTCTGAACAGGTCCTAACTATATTTTGTAAGTGGTTCTTACTCTTTCGAGAAAGTGATGAAAACAAGCATACAAATGAAAACTCAAAATACTCTCAATGAAGCTTGTATAAAAGGTTTTCAGTATAGATTTTTGTATGCAAAAGGAGTTCAATTTCCTTAGAACATGAATTCTTTGGTGAATCTTCTTAATAATGGCCTCTGTGTTCTGGTGAAACATTAAGGTAGTATCAAAAATAGTTCTAAGGTATTTGTACTCCTCTACCCTATCAACTTCCTTATCATGAATGTACAGTGGTTGTACCTTGGAAGCATTTTTTCTAAAATCAGTCACCATCTCTTTTGTTTTAGTCATATTTAGTTGCAACTCCGCTCCACTGCACCACATCATAAACTCATTAAGTGCCTGACTATCATCACACTCTGAACTTGATAGCAGGGATTGGAAAACTGTCGCCTGCTTATTTAATAACATGACAATTATCCTGAAAACTTAGGCACTCATTTGTATAAAGTATGAAAATAATCGATGACAGAACCCTGTGGAGATCCAATAGATGTATAGAGTGTGTCTGAAGAAACTCTATTCATCTTGCCCCTCTGCTGCCTACCGCCTACCTATTAAAAAGTCTATCCATGAAACCAGCCCAAGACTGACATTAAATTCATCTACGAGTTTCTTTGAAATCAACAAACAACAGTCTAGCAAAGGTGCCCCCACTCTCCAAGTGTTGATGAAGAGTGTTCAGGAGGAAGAGTTTTGCATCATCCACACCTCACTTAGCATGATAAGCGAACTAACTTCTCACCCGTGACTGTCATAAGCTGTGAGTCAACCTCTCTTTCCAAGACTTTCATAACTAATGAAGTTAATGCAATAGGCTGGTAGTCATTAAAAGAGTGAGACTTCTCCTGCTTAGTAACAGGTACTACATTAAAGTTTTCCATAACTGAGGAACTATAGCCTGATCCAATGAAGCTTGAAACAATGAGTGAAACAATGAGCTGCACTGCACAGTGATTAAGGGTTCTACCACAGAAACCATTCAGTCCAGGGGCTTTGTTAAAAGGTATAGCTTTCAGCTGTTTAATTACATTAGGAAAGTACAATTTCAGAGAGGGATAGGGGCTCAGTGATTGTTGAAAACCTTCAAGAACAAAGCTTAGATCATACTTCTCAAAGCACGTAAAAACAAGCTCAGATCATTAGCTAGGGAATTAACACTGCCTTTTTCATTTACTACTATCCCCTGCTTAGATGTATTTAGATTTGCCATCACCTCAAACAAATTTTTCTTCAATTTTGTTTCTGTAGCTTAGTTTGGCATGTCTAATTGCTCTTTCAACCTCCTTATTCATATTTTTTCTTCACTGGTCCCTAATAGGAATGCCCTTTTTTCCCTATTAAGAATACTTTTAAGCTCTTTGGTTACCCATGGTTTATTGTTAGGAAACACAGTAAGACTTTTTGCTAGGTATAATAGATTCAACACAAAAGGTGATGTAGCCAGAAACCACAAGAAACTGCTCATTCAAATCAGAACTTTCATTCAAAAGCAAGTACCAGTCGGTATTCTCAAAGCAGCTTTGCAATTCTCCTATGCTCAAGGCAGTCCAGCTCTTAATTGTCTTTTTTCTCTCTATATACACACCTTACAACTGGCACGTAGGCAGAAGCTAAAAGGATTGTACTGTGGTCAGCTGACACAAGTGGAGGTAGGAGTATCGACTTATAGGCACCTTGGATCAATGTCCCTGTGCACAAAGTGAGGTCCATAAAGACATGATTTGCCAAGGTTGGACTGAAAGAACTGAAGTGGCCTGCATAGAGCCTCAACCCCACTGAACACCTTTGGGATGAACTGGAACGCTGACTACGTGCCAGACCTCAGCCACATCAGTGCTTGACCTCACTAATACTCTTGTGGCTGAATGAGCAAATCCCCACAGTCACATTCCAAATACTAGTGCAAATCCCGAGGAGTGGAGGGTGTTATAAAAGCAAGGGGGGGGGGGGGGTCTGAAAAGCAGATGTGAATTTGATGGTCACATGTCCACATACTTAAACATATATTGTATATCTTACCTATTGTAGAATGGTAGTGTACATGTGAAGCTTTACCCTAAAAGGTATTTACATTCCAGTTTTATCTCTATTTTTAATGGTATACAATATCCACATTTCCAGGTGTACAGATGCATATTAAGGGTATAATGGTATCATCCCAAGGAAACAAGGGAAGGTTCAGTGTAGCCATCTTCCTAACCAGTTTGCTAGACTGCAACTAAATATTGAATCCATTAGTACAAAAAGTACAATTTTTTTTTTTTACGCAAATAAGCATGTTTCTGATGCTTTTCAAAAGGTGGAATCAGACTGGCTGTGTGGCAGCCATACAGGCTCTCAGTTGCTTTTACCTCAAGTTGCTGAGTTGAATGAACAACCCATGTGTTGATAGATGGATGATAAGATCAACAGATAAATACATCCTTACCTATCCGATCTAGTCTGTCAATGGCCACAGTCTCGAAGGCTCTCCTCATCATTGGATATTCCTCCAGAACTTCATTAAAGTTGTCCACAGAGAGTGAGAACAGACGGCAATAGGTGTCGGCTCGAACGCTGGCCGTGCGTCTCCCCCGAGTCAGCAGGCAAATCTCTGAAGCACAGACACTGAGTCAGCATCATGCTACACCAATTACAATATCACAACCACTAGAAACCTTTATACATGCATGAAAAGCACCATGTAGGTAGCCGTATAATGTATATCCTTTAATATTATATTAATAAGCGCATAGCCAGTGTCATAGCTACCATCATTTTCCTTGCACGGAACATTTTAACAAAACTATTTCGTGGAAAAATCATTTGTGGAATTATGGGAATACATTTTAATATTGATAAATGATCTAACATTAACCAACACACTGTAAATTTAATCCAGATTTCTATTGAAACTTGCACAAACTATAAACATTTTATAAATGTCAAATGGTAAAAAAAATTTTTTAAAAAAGTTTATGCACATCACAATAACAATAATATTTCCTGCATATTGTGAACTGGACAGCCAATTCTGGTACATCTCTGTTAATTAACATGTTCTTAATGCTATGCTCTTGTTTAAATATGCTCCAGACCATTCTCAAAATGCCCTCCGATTGGCATTTAATAGCCTGCACGTTAATTAATACATCTAATTATATTTAGCACCACATTAGTTGGTCTCTGAAGGGGTCAAGAACTGGATCCCTCGTGTTTCTGGGCATGCTGTTCTTCCTCAAGGTCAGAGAGCCAACACCACAGGGCTGGGAAGCACCAGGCCAATTACCACTCAGTCAAGAAGACACTTTACAAGGAAGTGTCATAAAGCTGGAGACATGGCCGTGCTTCAGAGCGCGCGAAAGCAAAGCTCAGCTGATTTTACACTTGATTCTGAAATGATATCTTAATTAGAGCTGATTAAACTTTATATATTCATTTTCTATAACAGCATGGCTTCGACAGTAGTTTCAGCTGTAACATGTAAATCATATCTTTATATTAATGCCCTCGTGCTAATACGATGTTGTTTCTATAGTAACAGCAAATTCACATAAACTTGTATGGTGGATATACCACATAATCAATAAGCCTAATAATAAACAGATTACAAAAATGTGTTGTTTAACAAAGTAAAACATATAAACAGTGATATGGTAAGGTTTTCTATTAGGATTTTTTTTTATACTTATGGAAACAATGTGACAAGCTGCTTGTCTTGTCTCTTCAAGAAAGAGAAAGGGCAGAGGCTGGTGATGGAATGGCTGTTTATAGCTGGTATTACATAAATGATAACAGGAACTAACCTGTCTCGTGGACATTCCACAACATGAAAAATTGTTACACACTTTAAGACACACTGTTATAGGAAAATAATCTACTCCTCTTCATGTTAGGCCGGATCACACCACTCCAGCATGGATTATTTCCTATTATAGCACTGCCTGTTTTATGGACTGTTACAGAATTTTACCTTACTAATATTATGTTGTACTTAATGCTGGAAAATAAACATTCTCCTTGGTCATGAAATTCTAATGAAACATTTATCTTCTATGGAACTATGGGAATAAATTATTATATTTATTATAAACCTAATTTATAATCCAGATTTCTACTTGAGCATGCACAAATTATGAAAAAATTATCAATGTTAATTGATCAATTTTCCTATTAATATACTGTCACATCAAATAAACTTAAAGCTACACGCAGGTCACATAGCATCACATACTGTATTATTCCTGCATAGACTACCAGAGAGGCAGATAAAGTGCTTTATACTGATTCATTATTCTTTCATTCTTTAGAAAGAGAAAGGGAAACATTAGCATATGACCTTGACCTGAGTCATGCATATGTGAGTGTGTAAGTGTGTGTGTGTCAGACGTGATATTCACAGCTCAGAGGAGATTAATGATCGTTATTGCACAGGGAATGAGACCAAGTGTGTATGACAGACTAAAGCATCCCAATTCAATCTTTCCTCACATTTCCAATTAAATAGTGCAGACTTAAGTAAAGCTAAACTAATGCAAAAAAAAAAAAAAAGAAATGTCATGTCCCTGAGAAGAAAGGGACATGTTAAATTCATGAGTCTTTGTTAAATTCATGGGTCACCCACTGTAATTTTCGTACCATTTTGGCTTTAAATAAAAATTAAAAGTGTAGTATTGTTTCAATAAAATGGATTGTACAATGAAGTTAAAGACAACTATGGTAAATGAGTTAGCATCTTCTTAAAGTCATACTCACCTTCCTCATTATTGGCTAATGTGTTTTTTGTTTGTTTGTTTGTTTTTGATAGGGAATCTTCAAGGTTGACATTACAAAGTACTCTGTCACTGTTGTCTGGCCATGCTTATTAGGTTAATCGGCCTTGTGTTTGAATCCTTAGCCTTCCTACGGTATTCCTAATTCTTGGCATATTCCCAGCTGAAGTGAATTTCTGGGCTATGGGCCAAAGATGTGGGAAAGAGGTTGCACTATTTAATGGATCAACAATATCAATATCATCAAACAGACTTGAATGGTTTCTTAAACTGGGCCAAAGTAATTACACAAAGTAATCAGCCATAACATTAAAAACCATCTGCCTAATATTGTGTAGGTCTGATCCGTCAATGCATGGACTCCAAAAGATCACTGAAGCTGAGTGCTATGTTATCTTGAAGCAGATCCTTTAAGTTCAATAAGTTGTGAAGTGAGGATTCCATGGATTAGACTTGTCCGTCCAGCACATTCCACAGATGTTTGTTTGGATTGAGATCTGGGGAATTTGGAGGCCAAGTTAACACCTTGAACTCTTTGACATGTTCCTCAAACCTTTCCTGAACAAATTGGTGAAACAGTTGTGGATTGTGGTAGAGAGAATTAAACTCTTGAAAGAGGCCACTGTGGTGGACAGGAGTCAGCATAGGCGCTCTGACCGGGCTGCCGCTATGCAACCCTATAGTGTTCTGACACCTTTCTATTATAGCCAGCAATAACTTTTTCACCAATTTGCATTCAAGTAGCTCTTCTGTGGGATTGGACTGGATGGGATAACTTTCACTCCCCATGCGCATCAATGAGCCTTGGGTGCCCGTGACCCTGTCGCCGGTTCACCGGTTATCCTTCCTTGGACCACTTTTGGAGATGCTCTGACCCAGTCATCTAGCCATCACATTTTGGCCCTTGTCAAAGTGACTTAGATCTTTATGCTTGCCCATTTTTCCTGCTTCCAACACATCAACTTTGAGAACTGACTGTTTACTAGCTGCCTAATATATCCCACCCCTTTACAGGTGCCACTGTAACAATATAAACCAATGTTATTCACTTCACCTGGCAGTGGTTTTAATGCTATTGGTGATTGTGTATATTAATTGATATATATTCATCACTGATGCTTGTGGCTTTCTCCTCAATGATATCGAAGTGTTTGAGAGTTTCTCATAAAATGGAAGTGGACACCAAGCAATTAAATAACAGTGAAATATGTGCAGCCATTTGAGGTTTAATGCAATAATTTAAAGATTACTATATGTGATTACAGAAGTATTTTAAGATAATTTCTAGTCACACTGTATGAGATAAGCCTAAGAATTCTCGGCACATTCTATAACAGACTGTGCCATAACGTAATGTCAGGTTATAGTCTCAGGAAATGTACTGGAGGGATGAACACTGTTCTGTATTCCCTCAATTGGTGTTTTGATGATGGTGGTAGAGGGCACTGTCTAGGCTAACACATCGCTCCAAAATCTCCTTAGGTGTTCAGATGGTTTAAGATCTGGTGACTGAAGGCCCTAGCATATGATTTATATAATTTTTATAGTCATCAAACCATTCACTGAGCCCTCATTCAATAGGATGGGGCGGAGTCATCCTGGAAGGACAGAAATGTTTCAACATGAGATAAATGTGAACAGTCGGAAGATCATTGATTTACAGTGATCCTCCCATCTGTAAGTGGACCTACACCATGCCAATTTTATTTTCCTTAATTTGACACACAACTGCATTTTTGCTCCAATTTCACTTCAATCAAAAGAGGATTACTTCCTAAAAGTCACAGAAAGTGATATACATTAAGTCTTCGCCTACAATGTATGGTCTTTACCTCCAAAATAGGATCCATCAGAGAGCTTCATGCCTATGTTGCCTTTGGTAAGGATGCTCACAACCCCATGCTGGATGAAATACATCTTTTTGCCAATGGTCCCTTCACGAATTATGTAATCCCCTGGCTGGAAGACCTCAAAACGGAGTTTGGTCAGCATGGCGGTCACAAAGTTGGGATCAGCATTTGCGAAAAGCGGCATGGAGGCCACTAATTTGCGGCAGTTGAAGTTGACAATTTCCTGGAAAGGGAAGTCATCACAGAGCAAAATGTATTGGCTGAGGTGAACATTAGATTCAAAATGTAATTTATAGTTATTATACGCCCTGATTAGTTTATTATGATTAATGTAGGACTCACCTCTCTCAGTGGCTCATTTAGCTCCTCTAAAATACTCTCCTCATCAAACATCTTGCCTTGGTATCTGTGTTCATAATAATCGTGGATCTTCTGCCGGAAATCAGCGGGAAGTTTGTGGAAGGACATGTACTGCTCCACTTGTTTATACTGAAGAGAACAGAACAATAAAGACAGATGCATTCAGTTATGTGTGTCAGAGCAACAGCTTGTTCATTTCCCTCTCCCAATTTTCATCCATCTCTTTTATTTACTTCAGCAAGAACCATGCTGTTGATGTTCCTTACATACAGATAAGGCTGCATAATTAGAAAGACAGCATGGCTTTCCTGTTTGGGCTTTGTTACTATGTTAGGACACATCAGTCTTGGTAATTTACAGTGGATGGGATAGGCTCAGGAGCATGGGAGATTGTGATGGTAGTGAGGCATGAGTGAAACAGCATTCTTCTATTTCTGTTGCTACCCTGATAAACTGCTGGTGTATTCTGGGATGCAATAAAACATAATATAGTATATGGCCAAAACATAAAAACACCAAATGTTTTTTTGTGCGATCACATAATTAGTAAGGGCCATGAACAACCTCAGTGTGTGAACCCTGAGCTGCCAAACCATCCATCTAAAATCAAATATCCTTACAACGTTTCCAACAAACTGCATTTGAGGTCTGAATTTCTACAGCAGTGAACAGGTATACTACATGATTTCTGCTTTTGGTGCCAAAACCGCAGTAAAGCCTTGGCTTGGTGCAGGAGTCTTTCTCCATGTAGCTGAGGGATGGTGTGAGTGAGAACATTAATAAGCTTTGATCTGTCACGCATAAGTGCAGCACTCACACACACTGAGGTGAAAGGTCGATCTTCAAGCCTGGTAACAGCTCTGTAACTGGCTTCAGAGAAGCCCTGCTTTCAGCTATTGAACATGTCTCCTTTCAGAAGCTGTGTCGAAACATAACTATTTTAGAAGTTGTAGCAAATATGTAGCCAAATATTGGTTTAAACCACACTTCCACACCACTTCCTGTGGTGCTCTTTTTATTAATATTTTTTTTTTATATATAAATGCTTTGTTTTACCTGATTTTATGTTTCTTTAATCAGCTAGTGAAAAGACAGTTAATGAAAGGAAGGAAGGAAGGGAGCAAGGAAAAGGAGAAGGAGGGAGGCAGTAAGGAAAGAAGAAGAAGGAAAGGTAGGAAGGAAAAAATGTGAAAAGGAAAAAGGAAGAAAGGAAGGTAGTTTGGAAGGAAAGGAAGAGGGAGGAGGGCAAGGAGGATGGAAGGAAGGGGGAAAAGAATGAAACAAACAAGGACAGAAGTAAAGGAAGGACAGAAGGAGGGAAGGAAGGAAAGGGAGAGGGAGGGAGGCAGGGAGGAAGGAAAGAAGAAGGAAACAAGGGGGGAAAGAAAAAAGGTGGAAGGACAGAAGGAAGGAAGGAAGGTAAAAAAGAAAGCTTGATGAATAAGGTTTCAAAAATCAATACAGCAGAATGACAAAACAAAGAATAAAAGAAAGAAAAGGCCTCTGGGAAATTGAAGCTTTTATGCCCTTCTCCCGTTCTACTTACTAAATAGGTCTGAGTTTTGACAGTGATTGTATTTCCGTGTGGCATGAGTGACAAAAGTAAATTGCAATGCAACACTACAGGGAATAACATTCACTTCTGCATTTCATCATTTCAGCATTGCATTCTTAAAAATTAATCTCCTACTGCGTGTTTTTCATTAAGCTGAACCGGATACTATATAACAGCCAATCAAAAGCAAAACCTTGTGTTTATTGTATTTCATGTTTTTACACCATTATAACTGGTTCACCACAACATAAATGTATGCTGAATGTTAGCTGGGCTTGCTTGCTACACATTATATATGATGATTCTCAATGTTTCTTAATAAATTTAAACCAGCACATTTCTGGGAAACTAATGCATTTTCTCCCTTTAAATATGTGTGTGCATTAAACAAATACACATGTGCTCATTAAGTGTGCACTATAGATCTCACACACACACAGAGAGAGAGAGAGAGAGAGAGAGAGAGAGAGAGAGAGAGAGAGAGAGAGAATTACTCATTATCCCCTCCAGCAGAGAGAGCTAATGTCGGGAGGTGAAATACCAGAAATCCCCAATTACAAAACAATTTCACAAAACCTTTTGTTTCTGTAATCCGCATCCAATCCTAATCTAATTAAATCTCAATTCATTACAGTGGGATAAGACTGAAATAAGTTAAGAAGCTTGCAAAATGCCCTTCCTCTTTATCAACTCGTCCTTTAGCGCTGCACGCCTGCTAATCCCACAGCTGAGCTCAGAAAAAACTAAAGTTAGAATATGTTTTCTACATCCTACAAATGCGTCCGATGAGAGATAGAGCATCTTAAATAAGCACCGGTTAATGAAAGGAGACACCCTGCTGCCGTAACTATGAATCTTTATTCAAGCGCAGCCGAGGTTTTCATCAAGCTGGACAAAGTCTCAGTAACTGTTACTATTACTGTTTGTCACTCGCAATCAGATCAGCATACGTTTCCCTCTTGTGTGATTCATTCAATCAGGCCTTAATGCAATTACATCTCATCTCTTCTCTTCTCTCCACTTCTCTCCTCATCTCTTCTCTTCTCTCCTCATCTTTCGTCTTATCTCCTCTCTCTCCTCTCTCCTCATCTCTCCTCTTCTCCCTTCTCCTCTCCTCATCTCTCTTCATCTCTCCTTTTCTCTCCTCTCTCTCCTAATCTCTCCTCTCCTCTCTCTCCTAATCTCTCCTCTTACTCCTAATCTTTCCTCTTCTCTCCTCTCTCTTCTCTTCTCTCCTCTCTCTCCTCTTCTCTATTCTCTCTCCTCATCTCTCCTCTTCTCTCCTCTCTCTCATCTCCTCTCCTCTTCTCTCTCTCCAGCAATGTAGTGGTTTCTTAACACACTCTTATATCTAGGTTTTACTATTATTGCAAAATAACAGAATGAATGAATGGACAAACAAACACAAATGAACAAAAGAAAAAGAAAAACAGAAAGAAAGAAAGAATGAATGAAGGAAAAGGCAAGAGTGAGGAATGGAGAAGGAATGAAGGGAAAAAAAAGGAAAAGGAAAGAAAGAAAAGAAAATTAATTTCTCGTCTTCCAAACAAATCATATAACTCCAGTTTATCGCGGCATTGCACTCCACCGCCTAATCCCAATACATTCTGGACACTGCAGCTCTCTAACTCACACGACCTCTAACACACTTGCTTCCTGTTTCATGTCAATCTAATTGATTTAAACTCCACACTCCACTCTGCTCTTTGTGAGGTTCTGATATTTTTATAGTTGTATTTGCTATTCTGAGCATTTTCAGGTTTTGCTTCTCTGGCTCTGACCTTTTTCTCTTTACTCAGTTTTTCATCCTGGTTTTGCTTAACACAAATTGTTTGTACGATCACCTGATCTTTTTTGCCTGTTTGACGATGACGGCTGCCTTTTGATTTGGATTCTTATTAACGAGTCCGAGAACGCGAATCTACCACTGTTTTCATGACCGTTATTTATTCATTTTAATGGTTAGCTGTGTGATACTGAAATCACTAGCATAGTGTAATATTGGCCGAGTAATAACATTATTTGTGTTTGTTGTCATGGTTACAATCCAACAGGCTTCCCTAGTGATTTAGAAATGTAAGGAATTAATACACACCTGCCAGCGAATCAGACAGGCGTATTCTCTTTCTTCATGGCAAATATAAGCTTCAGTTCTGCACCATGTAATTTGCCTTTTAGCCCTGGCCGTGCTTACTAACTCTGGAGATGAACGTTTTCACACCAGCTTTATTCTGCGAGTGCTGTGCTGCCATCAAACTTCCAAATTTCACCGTTTGGGGATTAATAAAGTATTATCTTATCTCATTATGCAACAGGTTAAAAGCTTACTCGCTGCAATTATGACAGACATGTTACAGATTATCTGCTTAATCCTTCCAGCAAAACATCTTTACAGTAAATCCATCTGGCTGTAACCTTCAGCTATATCATAACAGTGTAACTGCCTACATATCAGCACATACAGTATTATCATCTAAATGTATTTTACTCCCATGTTTATTAGATGTAAGGTTGACCTTATGCAGGAAAGATGTCACAGCTGTCTGTTACTCAAGAACAGGAAATGAAATTGTTCAGCAGCTCTGTATTAAACGACAGGCACATGTACCTCATCGTATTATGCCTCTTATATGTAACATCTGGTTCACAAAAAAAGCGTGATGTCTTTCACCCCTGGTGCTCAGGGCCTCCCAGTGCTGTCTTCATTATTGTGCAGGTATTACAGGTTACACCTGCTGTTTCTGTATTCTATGGTCTTTATATGGCCACTGCAGTTAATTTGATGATAATGAATTCCATTATATATTGAAAGGAAGAACTTGTCTGGAAGATCAGCTGAATCATAGCCATATTAGCAGTCACAGCCAAGTAGGAAAGAAAATGTACTGTACAGTTAATTTGCAAAAAAAAAAAAGAAAAAAGAAAAGAAAAAGCTGACTGATTAACATGTTTATGTTTGGTATATCATGACATATTATTGTAGCAGCAGCTCAGCAGTTCCAATGTGAGTCAGGTTCTGACTACGCTATATTTTAAACTTTAACAATGGCTCCATTTATAACACTCTTTAAAATAAAGGAAGCAGGTATATGAGAAACAGTGTGCCTTTTTTACTGGAAACAAACTAACTCCATTTAAAAGTAACTTAGCTCTTGATACCACAAATTAAGGTTTGGTTTACAGGTCTATAGCTTACAGGTCCTCCATTAGCATCGAGTACTATTAGCATCTGCCTGGTAATAAGTCCTATTAGTGTTATTAGAATGAAACACTTCAGGTGTGTTGAAAATAATTAAAGGTGCAGTGGTGTGATACGGCACAATGAGTTTTATTCCTCTTATACTGCAGCTATTTGCCAACAATTACAATGTACTGATTTGTTAATAAATGATATGTCAAACATTTTGTCAGGTTATATATGTGTTTAATGTTGTGTAATGTGCACAAACATGTTATTTCCTGTTACTGCTTACATTATAGCAACTATAAACATTCGTTTCTACACTTTTTTTTCTTTCTCTTGAAGTTAATAAGACAAAATAAAAACACAGCTTGTCATGTTGCAAAGAAACTGCAGTGTCCTTGCTCAGACATACTTTTTCAGGTCAGTCCACAAAACTTCTATGGGATTTGGGTTATGAATTTGTAATGGCTACTCCAATACTTTCACTGTGTTGTCTTTTAGCCATTTTGTTACAACTTTGGAGTTATGTGTGGACCATTGTTCTGTTGGAAGACCCAGTCGCAACTGAGTTTTAAATTTCTGGATCATGTCTTGAGGTTTTGGTTCAGTATTTCTACATAATCCACCTTCCTCATGATGCCATCTATTTTCTGAAGTGCAATGTCCCTTTTCGAGCAAAACACCCCCTACAACATGATGCTGCCACCACCATGTTTCACAATTGGGATGGTGCTCTTTGGATTAAAAGCACCACCCTTTTTCCTCCATACAGGTTATGGTAATGGTTCCTCCATTACATTACAGGTCTGATTATTATGGCCAAACAGTGAAACGTTGTTTCATCTGACCAGAGAACACTTCTCCAAAAGGCAGGTGATCACCTGCAAACTTCAGCCTGGCTTTTTTATGCCAGTCTTGGAGTATTGGCTTCTTTCTTGCAAAACATTTTTTCCGGCTGCTCTTACAATGCATAATGTGATGTGCTCACCGATGGGCCACTACGACCAAACACAGACGACGACAAAGTTCTGGCAGTGTCCGAAAATTAAAATCTCAGATTAAAGTCTAAAGAATATTACTGCTGCTACAATACTCTTCTAAAAGTCACCAATAGGAGGACGGCATAGGATTAAACTCACAGGATGCCTACAAATACAAATACAGTAGTGGCAATGACAAAATGTAAACAAAATATACAGGATTTAAAAGAAGAAGAGTTTGCTGAATTTTGGCAGAAGCGAGAATGTCTCTATACTTTCTCATCACAATTCTATCATGATAGGACAAAAGTGGATGTAGCGTGGAAAGACATAGAGGATGAATTACAGATTTCAGGTATGTAGCACACAAATGCTCTGTTCAGTGAGTTGTCTATTTACTAATATGACAACATGAAACTATTTCATGCTTTTTAGTTGAGCTACAAACTTGTGCTGCATCGCTGCGCACCCAGTATGGCAGAACGTAGTCATTTTCTTTAATCATAGGTCTACGGTCTTCATCGTATAATCAGGCATGAAGAACACGTTAGCCCACAGTTTGTTACAGAATTCTGCCAAGATTTTATTTTCATCTTGTACAGTGCAACAAGTAATAATCGTAAAAGACTGCTGGAACTTTTGGCTGAGTTGCTGGGTTTTCCCATGTTATCAACGGGAGAAAGTACCTGTCTCACTATAGGCTCTGTAATAGCCACAGATGTGGTCTAATTAACTCCTAATTATGACAACTGTCCAATTCAGAAGCTTCTAAAACTCATTACGTCAATTTCTATCAATCTTCCAGACTGTTTATACAGACAGTCAACTTGGTGAATGTAAACTTTTGACCCAATTTATTTATGATATAGTGAATTAAAGCTGAAAATATATAGATCCAAGGCAGTCTGAATTAGCTTCTAGACATTTACTGTGCACATTATGAGCAGAACACTGTGAAGCAGCAGTCTGAGGAGAGAGTAATACTGTTACATAACATTTAGTGTTCTACCCCTGTACTGGGAACCAGGGAAACACTCCGTAAAAAACAGCGGAGGACTGATTGGGCAACGAGGGACATTCTGACCAGAAGTATGAAAGCAGCGACCACAAAGGATCTCTCATAATCCAACACACACACACACACACACACACACACACACACACACACACACACACACACACACACACTCACATTGTGATGAAGTGGAAACTAACACCTTCAGGCCACTTAAGGTTATAGATAGGCCATAGCTATTTATATATGTTTGTATGTGTGAGTGTATATGAAGATGTGCATATGTGTAAGTGTGTGAAAGTGTCTAGAACATACTGACATTCACACACTCCCAGCTTTGACATGCACCATTACTTAGAGAACAAGGGTACATAGGAACTTGTTTGTTAGTACTGTGGCACACCAAGCCAACACCCAAAAACTAGCATCAGCCAATACCAAATGATGATCACCCCACATTGTCCTATCAGCAACAATCATGCAATGTCTTTCTGTTTGGAGTTCATGTTGATGTGTTTCGGGGTTCTGATATGCTGTTGCGTCAAACCATCAAATCTGAAACTAGTTCCAGCACTACCAACATTTATCAGCTCCATTTATGCCCAACACAGTAACTGGCAATGTCTGTTTGTTCTGTGTCATGGAAATAATGCTGTTAGTTTCCTCCTATATACGTTATCTTGTTCAAAGAATGGCTTTTGTCAGGCCCTTAAGTGTGTTCCATGGCTCTGTTGCCATAACCATCCCCGCGTTAGACAGCTCTCTGGCTGTGTGCTGCTCAGTAGTGCTGCAGAATAATGATTAATAAAGAAGAATGTCTGCCGCCTAGGGAGATCTGATGAGCACCCGTGATGGTCCCTTTGCTGTGGTATGTCACATTGTTATTTCAGATGTTATCAAAAAGACTGTTGAGTGGGATTTCAGGGAAACTTACGCTCATAATACTATGGTTATAGAAGATTGGATGATGCAGACAAAACCCAATCTAACAATAAAAAAATAACTGCATTTGAGAGGGTAGCATGGTAGCGTTGCTGCCTCATGGGTCCCTAGTTTGATTCTAATCTTAGGTTACTGTCTGTGCAAAGGCACCCTAATAAATTTCTAGCACAGGTATAGCCTCTATACATGTTACCGGCACAGCTGTAGTATTTCTAGATAATCCACAATCTTCATGATGCCACCTATTTTCTAAAGTGTAAAGTCCCTTTTCTAGCAACCATGCCCCCCAACACACACACACACACACACACACACACACACACACACACAACATGATGCTGCCAGCACGCTTCACAATTGGAATGGTGGTCTTCAGATTAAAAGCCTCACCTTTTTTTTCTTCCATACACAGGTCTGGTTATTATGGCCAAACAATTAAATTTAGTTTCATCTGACCAGAGTACACTCCTCCAACAGGCTGGTATTCACCCGCAAACTTCAGTCTGGCTTTCTAATGTTAGCCTTGGAGCATCAGTACCGCAAAACAAGAGCTTTTTACGTGTGGGAATGTTTAGTGTGATGAGCATGTGTACATCGTGAAGACATACCCATCTCTGTGATTTAAACACAGATACTTATCCCATGCAAATCGTACATAAACAATACAGAATTCTTTCAGTAATATTTCTTAACAGACATATGTCCAGAAATCGTATCCTGCCCGAAGAGTACTTTTCATGTCATAATGTCATGTCATTATATCAGATTTTTCTTACTGGCAACTTGGTCTGTCAACCTTGGTCACTCTCCATAAGAACACTATATTAACGTTACCACTTCAGAGATACACAGGGCTCGAAGGTCAGACCAAACTGCAGTACTAATCATCAGTATTTTATGGCTCAAACTTTTTCACAATATCTGTTGTTACCCAGATGAGGATGGGTTCCCTTCTGAGTCGGGTTCCTCTCAAGGTTTCTTCCTCTTAAAACATCTTAGGGAGTTTTTCCTTGCCACCGTCGCCACTCAGTGGCTTGCTCAGTTGGGATAAATTCACACCTTTAATATCTGTGTACCGTGCTGATATTTCTGTAAAGCTGCTTTGAGACAATGTCTATTGTAAAAAGCGCTATACAAATAAAATTGAATTGAATTGAATTGAAACTAATGTGTGTGTGCATATGTTTATATATAAGCAGCTGGTGGCACCAGATTCCCACCCCCCCGTCGCCCTTTGTTCAGAGACTCATTATTCCATTTCTGTTCATCAAATGTCTCTGAAACTTGTTCAGTTTATGTCTCAGTTGTTGAATCTTCTTATGTTAATACAAATATTTACACATATTAAGAAATTTGCTGGAAATAAAAGAGGTTGAATGTGAGAGGATGTTTCTTTTTTTTCTGAGTATGCTGTCCTCATCATTGTCACCTTCTGTTATATGAATTGATTGCTAGCCTGAAGAACTGTCCATTAATATAAGAACACTCCTTCTACTTTTCATTGACTCACTGGGAAGCACAATGTGCTAATAAATGTTTCTCTTTTAGGTCACACTGTGATCCCGAAAACATTGGTTCTCTGTTTAGGAAAAGAGAAGAGGAAAAAAGACCCAGTCTGGAAAAGAGCAGGATCAAAACAAACCGCATGGATATCTGATAGAACGCCAAATGGTTGGTGACATGAGGAGATGAGCTGCAAAGCGGGGACACTGCAGTAAACAAACCACCAGATGCCACTATGAGAATCAAAGCGCTAGCCATTACTGCGGCGGGTGGATCAGACGGGAGGGATGCCAGAGACCTGTGTTGCATCAATGGTCAATCGGAGCAGACCTGTTCTTGCTAAACAGGCAATAGTTGCTGACTTTGATCTGCCAAGATCAAATAGTGGATGGCACATAAAACAGTCCCATGCAGGTGTGTGTTGCGCAAGCAAAACAGTTACCTACCTTTTCCTGGTACTGGCGGCGTGACGAGTCCAGCGACTGGATGAGCGCGGTGGCATGGCCGATGAACATGGCGTAACAGGTGGCTCCCACAATCATGCTCAGCATGGTGAGCCAGATATCAGACATGCTCTCCGGGGCCTGGCGACCGTAGCCGATGCACAGCATATGGCTCATGGCCTTGAACAGGGCGAAGGAGTACAGCTCGCTCCATGAGTCATTCTGCACAGAGATAAAATGAATAAAGGCACAAGTGGTTATTAGTTTTCAGTAGACATTTATCACTGAAGCTGTATCTCTGAGCAGCTTGATTGCTATAAAAAAGCTCCATGTCACTAGAAATCTTAAAGTGTGTTATCTGTATGTAGTTCCAGTGTGGTGTGATAGATTCATTATCCATGTTCTCTTTTTCAGCCTTTAAAAGGCAGCCAAGAAGCGTAGCACTGTTTATCTTTTCAACCAGACTTATGTCCTGGCCTGAACCTCTCTCAAGCTCTCTTTCTCTTTTATCTACTTAAGATTTCTTGCTTCTTGAATCCGTTGTGCTCCCCATTATCCGTCTGTAATTTCTCTAGGACTGACCTGATGGGTTCTACCCTATTTTCACCATTTGCATTTAGTTTCATTTAGTTTCACCATTTGCATTTAGTTAGTTAGGGTTGGTTAAGGGGATGAGAACACTGTAGGGAGAATGGAACTGACTTTAAATGAGGAGAAATATTGAGGAGGGGTGAGGAATACTTGAGAAAAAAATTCCCTCCCACCTTCATGTTCTTTGGGTGATTGCTAGTTTCTGCTTTGTAGCACATTGTGTTTTGCTTTTTAAATATTTTTTGTTATATTTGATGCTGTGAAAGGTCTGTGAGACAAGTTAGGTCATGTTACATTGTTCTCTCACCAGCCTCTTTTTTTTTTCTTAAATTAATGCAAAAAAAAAAAAAAAAAAAAACCATTATTCATGTTCCTGAGAAACTGGAAAGTATAGTTTTCTGTCCTGAAGACTTTCCCATGGTGGAAAACCTGACTTATTGTTACAAACCAAGTCTATTCTTGTCATTTGCTTGGCAGCTTCCTTGACTAACTTGAGCTGTATCTTATAGAGCTTTTATACAATAACATCTATTTTAAAAAATTTTTAATCTCGTCCTCACACTATTGAGATTTCCCCTCCAGCGCTCAGCGCACTCAACAGCCCATAGCATGACAGCGCGTGCTTCCGGGTTGTCAAGTTGTGTTTACTTTTGACACGTGTGTTTGTTTTGGTTTCTGTCCTGTCTCTGCCCCTGTTATGTTATTGATTCTTTCCTATATGTCTCAGCTGTTTTGTGTTATGCCCTTTGATTTCTTTGTATATGTAAACCCCTGTGTGTCTTTGCTCTGGGCGAAGTATCATGTTTCTGTGTCATACCAAGCCTTTGATCTGTGTCCTCTTTTCATGGTTTTGATCCTGTTGTGTCCTCGCATTTCTTGATTCTTGTCTAAACCTAGTTTATCGATCACCCGACCCTGTGCCTATTTAGTGACCATGATTTTGCCCTACGATTTGGATTTGTCTGCCTGCCTCTTTACATTAAAAGCTTCAAAAGGTTCCAGCCAGATGCCGTCAAGATGGCCCACCAAGCCAGGTCATGTCAGCTATGTCAGAGATTTCCCCTCTGGGACTAAAGTTTAATAACTGTTTCTTTACTACTCCATCCTCTTGTTTGATGGGCAGCCTGCAAATAGCTATGATCATCTTACTGCTTTGAAAAATGCTGAACAATCCAGACTTTCGTTAATTTGTTTCGGGAAATTCACAGAAGCATTTATAATGGAATAAGAACCAAGATTGACCATGTCAGGATGATAAATCTCCTCCTAGGGAGGAACATGTCCACTGTCAAGAATGCAGAGAGTCCACTGGGCACACAGGCTTATAAGGTCCAATTATAAAGAGAGAAACAGCGAGCGCAAAAATTGATATCTCCTTCAACTCCTACCATGTTTATGGTACGGCACAATTTACAAGGCTATGAAGAAATGCTGCTATCTTTCCAGTAGCATATGTGTGTTTTTTTTCTGGAGATGGAAGAATAAACAGAACATCCAAAGCTAAATACTGTCTGGACACTGAAGTGTCTGTGAGGTCCACCAGGCATGTGCAAACAAACCTGAACTAACTGACATGAAGCCTCATTTGTTTGTTCACGTTCTGTAACTGATCTAGCACACACAGTTGAGATCCATTTACTTCATCCAAAGACCAGATCGATTAGATTGATACTGTTTCACGAAGCCATGCAGGAGACATTGATCAGTTTGCCACAAGGCCATAGCCCACAACGTGGTGCTTCAGTAAACAGCTAAAAAAAACTCTAAAAAAAACAGCTAAAAAAAAAAGGACAATGACACGCTAATGCCTGCATTTAGTTAACTTACGTGAAAGCATTCCTTTACCTTGAAGACATTCAGCTTTTTTTTTTTGTAACACGTGTCCCATGTTTTTTTCTACGGCCAACATTTTCTACCAAAAAAAAGAGTAAATATGCATTCATACTCATTTTCTCTAGGGAAAGAAGAAGAATAATAACATGATAATCGACTTAAACAGGATGGTTCCTAGAACAGCCAGCAGAATGTATAAATGTAGCTTGATGCTAAATGAAGCACTAGCAGAAACCCTGGAGGATGTGCTGAGGATGTGCTGAACGAGTCAAAGCATGTGAAAATGTTAAGCTGGTCTTTGGACCGATAGTGTATCTCTCACCATTACTGATGTAGCTGTTAGCTAGGATTAGTTATAGGTTAGTTTACACCCATAAAGGTCTGGAAAAAGTGTTGAAAGTTTCTGCATAGAACTGAAAGACAGAAGGAAAACAAGCACTGTCCACGTGTCTCTCATGTTGTGGCAGCTCAGCAAGGCATTGCAATGGTAATTGAATAAATAAAGGGGCCTAATTAGCTGCAATGCATGATTGCTCTTCTGTGGTGTTTCTTGCCTACTGGACTGTGAATGTAGGAGCTGAGGAAAATGTTTTTGGAATTTGTTTGTGTAAGTTAGCAAAAGATTAGCTGATACTCTGTCAGAAAAAGGTACAGTACATTACATTAGTGTAACGCAATGCTGCAATGTGTATCTGTTTAGTGCTCCATATATTCACATCTGTATCTGTATTTGGATTTAAACCCATGTTTAAACCTGGATTTAAAGTGTATCATAAAGAGATTTGGCCTAATTTAAACCACTGTAACCCAAACCAGGTGGTTAATAAGGGTGAATGAATGAACTCTGTATGTTCATGTTAATGAACATGGTCTTTTTTTTTGCTCCACAAGCTTCATATCTGACTGCTCACTCACATCCACATGAAAATAAATACCTCCAACTCATGAATTTTAGTGCATCCTGTGGGATCTCAGTCCTGATGCACATCTCTAGTTTCACCCAGAAGCCCTGTGAACCTTTCTGGCCTGCCTCTGGCACCTCTATTCACATCTGTATTTGTATCTGTTTTGAGCACATTATTTGTTCATTCTGAATAACGAACTATTTGTATTTACCTTCTGTACATAGTTCTTCTGACTGATCACATTTATCCTATGATGAAACATTTTGATCCTGATAGGAGTGGTCTCTTCCAGGATGACTCCGCCCCATCCAAAAGGCACAAGGGCTGACTAAATGGTTTGAAAATAATGTAAATAACATGCTATAGCCTTCACAGTCACCAGATCTCAACCCAAGTGAAATGGCACATTAGACTCTACCACCATCATCAAAACAACTGAGGGAATATCTTTTGTAAGAGTGGTGTTCATTGCTCCAGTACAGTTCCAAAGAGTTATGGCATATTGAAGGTTTAAAGTATGGTGGTCGAAAGATTTACTAATATACTTTACAGTATGTTTTTTTTTTTTATGGAGCATGTTAGATTTCATTCATGTGTGGTGAGCATTCAAACAATATGACATAATATATTTGAGTCACGGGGCTCTTCCTGGTACTACAGTAGACGGTTTATTCTGGAGTCTGTGTAGGGATTAGAGAAAGCCAGCTCACAGATCACACAGTACAGATGGATCAAAGAGGATGAAATGGCTGCATTGACCCGTCAGGCTGGAAATAAGGTCCTGCAGGAATTACATCCAAACCATCTGGATAATATTTATGTCCGACTAAATGAAATTCTAATATGATTGGCTTGCTAGTACAGCTATGACCTCTGTCATTTGTTCAATGTCAAACTCCTCCATTTTTTTCTGATTTATTTTAATGGTCCCTTCATTAGATGGGAAAAGGCAATTACTGTTAGACAACAATTCTTCTCAGTGCAGTATTACCCTCGAACATTCTCATCTTTCATTCTCATCTACCTGTAAGTTTGGAAATACTGAATATCTGTTTAAATCTCCAAACTTGTATTTATTCTTCCTGTATTGAGCTGTAGTGTCACTCATTAAGGCTTCTTGCCAAATTTGACAAGATAATTACTTATGTGTTGACTAATTATTGAGCAAAACCACTTGTATTCTATCTTCATGATGGTACATATTGTACAGGTGATAATTATTGTGTTTAACTGTGTAGCATGTCTCAGTGGTGGGTGGAGGGAGCAAAAAGCCACACAGCAAAATCCCCAGTGTTGATTTAACACCCTACAGTGTTTATTATAAGTCAATTGGACATAAATTAACACTCTGGGTGTTAATTCAACACTAAGGATTTTCCTGTGAAGAGGAAAGAATGATCCTTTGTGATTATAATAGTGTGTTTTTCTGCTATTTTGTATCCATTTTTATGTTTACCTTGCCAAGGACAGCAAATCTAACTTAAGTAGTAGCTTTAGTACATATCATCTCTTCTAACTTGAGAGTAATGATTTTGTACATGTTCTCTCACAAGCCAGATTCTAGTACTTGGGTACTTTTACATAGTGTGATACTTTTCAGTCAGTAAACGTGGCTAAGAACCACTTACTTTCACAGGAAGTTTTTTCTGTTTCAGAAAAAGATATGATACCTTGAATTCGTCTATCCAGTCACTGTATCTTGCTATGAAAGTCACTCTCACTGTGTTAAACTTTTTGTTTCCCCATTGGAAACCATTGCACAGATGTTTGTAAACCTAGACGTGTACCTAGCCGATTGGATTATTCAAGATTCAGATTATTCTGATTAATAAGAATAATCAAGAGTCTGAAGCGTTTGGCTAGCTAAGTTTATAAAAGCTATCATATGTTTCATCAGTCATAGGTCAAGGCTGAACCAAAATGGTCCTAGACACAATAAGCATGATAAACTAAACAATTTTTACTTCAGTGTAGGTCATGTGTATATATATGGACAGATATTGTACATGTGTACTGTAAATTATTTTACATCTTATGTAAGTATTTTCTTTGAAACTTATGTCTTCCTTTGAAACACATTTTCAGACAGCAATCCCATGGATCTGAGTGTTGGATTTGGAATCCCATGTCTCCCTGGAATCTCATCTAAAGATATTAATATCTTATGCCAGAACACCACTCAGGCCACTTGTCAATTTTAAGTCAACAGCAATTTTGTATGTTGATGTGAACGAACATGTGCAATCCTGTAGATTAAAGAACCTAAGAGCAACAAGGCACGTGAAGTGAAGAAGGGTGGAGAGGCTCATCAGACAGAGCCTTCAAGACTGCATCATTTGTTTAAAGCAATTCTCTTACACAGAGCTGCTGAAGCTGATTGCTAACTGATTGCTAAGTGATGCCAAAGACTAAGATGACTGTACTCTAAAATGAAGGAAAGCAGTAAGTTCAATGGAGAGTTCATTATGAATACATTTTGCAGACCTAGGAACAGTGCTTGGAAATCTGAACCTTTGTGCTAGAAATCCAGTCAAATGGGGGATATCCATGTTCATGATACTATGTTCAATTATCAAAAATACTGTGATCAAACCACTATAGTACTGTGTTTTACAGTTTAATACAGCAACCCACATGGCATTATAGGAAAATATGTACAGCACAAGAAGATTATACTGTATTACATAAATGACCTTATTGTATCTACTGCAACATTGCTGTTGTTATATACGGTACTGTTTATTGTAACTATTGTTACTGTAAACTAGGCAACAAAACCACTGAAGTAGCAAAAGGTGCTAGATGCCTATTACCTGCTAGTTCAAACATGTAATCTATATAGCTGATGACCGTTACTTAAAACATAAATTATAACTAGAAGTTATCACTTACTTTCCATAAATGTTTCATGGATGAATGGAATAGGTAAGATGTTCTTAAAAACCTGATGTGGAAGAGGGTAGATAGCACTTTCCTCTTAGAGTGTTACACTGCTCTGTGATGCAACATGCAGAAGTTTACTTCACATATAAAAAATTTTTAACAAGCCATGTCGTTTCACAAATCAGTCCAAAGAGATTAAAAAGAGCTTGAAAAGTCCAGGAAGGTCAACAGAGACAGCAGGGGATCTGCTGAAGAAGCCATGATGGTTCCTATCCATCATGAAAACTGGAATCACTGGAATGCATCCAGTTTCTTTTTTCCATACATTGATCAGTTCTGCTAGTGTATTTTTCTAGTACTTGGTACAGTCTGCTGAAATGCATCCACATGCCAGGTGACAACCCCTGATATAGCTACTAGCAGAATCCTATTACATATATTCATATCTGAGCAGCTCTCAAAATAGGGTGTTTTTAAAATTGAATGACAGAAAGATGGATAGACAGACATGTTTTCCTTATTATAATGGAAAGAACATGTTTTTTTTTTTTTATTAGTTACCACTATATAACATGCATCCTCCAGTGTCCTCACATCAACAGGTGTGCATCAGCAGCTGTTCTGAAAATCAGTGCAAAAGCAAAACAAACAGAAAACACAGGGGAAAGACTGAAACAAGCGAAAACACACACACACACACACACACACACACACACACACACACACACACACACACACACACACACACACACTTCTGCTTGTCAGCGTCTCACAGAGTGACAGTGGCTTTGAGGTAAGTTTTACTCTGAGTTTTCTCTGACTGAGTCTCAACTTAGTTTTCATCCATCAGAAGATAGTGACTAATCTAAGCGTAGGTGTGGAGAAGAATCATAAACCTTCCTCGAGTGCTGTGATGCTACTCAAGCAGAAGTGTGTGCATTTCCTATAACTGGAGTGAAAGTGAAAAATGAACCAGCAACAGAACTGTAGTGTAATTCATTGCTCATTCAGACCTATCAATGTCCAAACTGAAGTGTTGCTATTCTTGAAATGTGAAGCTCATTATGTTTAACAGTGAGAGATGATAAACAAATAATGAAAGCACAGACACCAAAGAAAAGCGATTTTCTGGTTAAAACACCTTCATCTGTTGCTACTGGATAACAGTGAAAAGCACTGCATATTGCACTAGGTCCTAAAATTGTCAAAATAATTTTTTTCAGGGCTCCCAAGTGCCACAACAGTTCTAATCATTTGTCTCAGAAGACGCATATGTTAGTCTTTACCCTCCGAGATTGAGAGAGAAGAGCTAGCGTGGCTAAGCCTCGTTGTCTTTCAAACATAGAAAGACATCAGAGTAAGTATTTGTTTTTGGTACCCACATGAGATTATTTCCAACAGCACCACCAAAGCTCATAAAAAATACACCTAATGGTATGAAGAAATGAGGCTGGGGTTGATTTCTTTCAAGCCCAGACTGTAGATTCGTGCAGTTTGTCAGTCAGTACGTTTACATGGACAACAATAATCCGATATTAACCTGATTAAGACAATATTCTGATTAAGAAACTACCATGTGAACAGCATTTTTTTAATTACCTTAATAACCCAGCATGAACATCAACTCGTCCAAGCAAATTGTAAGGACATAAATCATGCACACATGCAGATCAGTTTAGAAGCCAAACTCACCACCATCTTATTGAGGGAAACCCAGCAGTCAGAGGGAAAGTCCTGCAGCATGGGCACCAGAAACTGCAGGCAGCCGTCCCAGTGACACAGCAGCAGCATCATCGCGATCAGATTAATGATCCTCATGACAGCACTCGCCAGGTCATAGGTCATGTGAAAAATCTGATGGGGACCAAAAGTGAGCAATGTCAGTAGGAGAGCTCAGGGAGAAATTAATTCGATAGATACATGTTAATGTTCAGCTGAAGGAGGCAGAAGAAGGTATGTTCTGCCTAGGAGACAATGACTATGTTTACATGCACATCAATATTCCAATATTAATCAGAATTTAGCAATATTCTAATTAGTATTGTGTGATATTAATGCCACAATCTGATTGCCTGATTCAGATTAAGACAATATTCTGATTGTCTTAATCTTACAACAACTATGTATACAGGAATAATTCAATGCCTGTATTCATATAAATATGATGTTTGGAATATAGCTGCAACCCAAATATAGACCTGAAATGGAATTTGATGTGCATGTACATGTAGTCAGTGTTTTACAAAGTGGAGAAGGCTCCTATCTCTGAGTGTTCTGGCTCAAATCCAGGATCACATCTTGCATAAGTTTAAAGATTGATCCACACATTTCCCTTTCATACTAGTAAAGAAGTCAAAAATTAAAACACTGATAAATTGTAAGTGTCTCTTTATGTCTACAGCTAACAAGCAGCCTCTAGTTATAGTTATAGTTATATTCTCACAAGGATAGTGTGATAAACACAAATTCTCTGTATTTTCCTTACAGTACAGCACATTTATGGCCCATCATTAATGGCCTTTATGAGGGCTGTGTATTGCATGACTTTAGTGGTCTCATTTCTACAGAGCTTCCTAAAGGGCTCATCAGACAACTCTGTGGAAACCCTTCTGGCCCTCTTAACAGCCATCCAAACCATTCTTAGGACTAATGAGCCATAGAAACACTGACTGTGAACATCTATTACAGCTTGGTGTCAAACATGGCACCTGCAGACCACAATCACTGTCCAGTGCCTCTGGATTGAAAGTAAATCTTGAACAGCCCAATCTCGTGCCAACATTCTTGAGAGCCCAGGAATATTATTAAAATAACTTGTATTAAAAGTAACAGAGTAGAGAGAAGCCACAGTACCAAGCATAATTAAATTAGTGATTAATGCTCATGCCAGGCTGCAACTGTAATCAGAAGAGCACTCAAAGCTGAGTCAGCACAAACAGATCCTCTTCATAACGGAATTAGCGTCTAACATTTAGTGGAATAAATTAATGATAACAAATTGCTGCTGAAAAAGTACCAAGTACAACAGAGTCGATTTTTCCAGCTCTGGTGCTTTGAGATGTTTTTGCAATCATGTTTTCAATCTTTGAGTAATTATTTCAAGCTATGTTAATTGACCCCTAAAGCCTTATTACTCACCTGCACCTCCAAAACTACAAATATTGTGGAAGTGGAGACTGTTGAATGCCATTACTGATCAACTATCCTCTCCTGAGAGGAAGGTCTAGGTATGAATGAGGATGGTTTTTATTATTTGACTGTTTAAAGCGTAGTGTGTTGTTGGATTTTGTCACAGAGGGCCTTTAACGAAACAAAAAAGACCCAGTGAAGAAGTGGCAGGGCAGTTTATGTTACTGCAGCCGCACAGAGCTTCAAATCATAACTGAGAAGTTTCTGGTTGAAGGCTGAGATGGTCATCATGGGGGAAAGCAGTTCAGTTTTACTGTATTTCTTTAACTTTTAAGGGTTTTGTATGCTAAAGAAATACAAGGGAAACCATTCCTAGCTTCAGACTTCAAAATGCTTTTGCTTATTTTGTTTAGATTATAAACCAGCACTCTGCTGAGGTTTTTGTGTGTCACTTTTCAACAGTATAACAGTGTCCACAGCTTTCAAATAAAAACCTTTGACCAATCATACTTACATATATATATATATATATATATATATATATATATATATATATATATATATATATATATATATATATATATATAAACAGCAACAAGTTTATGTGCATCATCACACACACAAAATAATATAAAACACAATATATTTATTTGAAATGGGCAGATTTTTATTGACTATGAATCCTATGGATCAAAAATAGGCAACTATTTGTGGGTTAACTATTTTTCTGTGCAAAGATGTGAATTTCATATACATTTTTTTCTTAAAGCACCTCTCGTTTTGGAGCTTATTAAACATTACTGTTGTAACTGCAGGCAATGTGAAAGTCTGCTTCTTAAGTCGACATGCCTGGACAGCCTATCACAAAGGCCCCAAAGGCATTAGCAGATGACCTTTCCTGCTCATTTGAAACTAGCATTGTGGTTTCTCTTGATATGTAAATCATATAGTTACAATAGGCAAATGTTTCCACTACAGCAACTCTGCTGAATGTTATGCAGTGGCAAGAGGTGAAGGCTCATGAATGAGATAAATGCCTTTCTTTTCACTCATGCTGTTAGAACTTGGATGATTGACATATTTAGATTTATTGCATAGATAAAGGAAAGGCAAAAGAGTTGGCCATTCAGCCATTTTCTTTATTGGGGTCACTTTGGATGGATGTTACTATGAACTGAATGAGGGATACTTAAGTGGAGTAGCCTAAAAATGAGCAGCTCAAGGACAGAAACAGCAGGACGTTCTCTGCGCCAGAGAGGACAGTATAGACATGAACTTAATTTGGCCCTAATGTTCTTTATCTAAATATATGGAAACTACAGAATGCCTAGTGATGCGTTCATTAAAGCATACACCGTTATTACCATTGCTACTAGAATTATTATAATTACTAGCCTCATTGGGGATATCCTTATCTTTCATAATTTCTAGTAGGACTAAATAATATTTTTTTTAAATGACAACAATTTTTTATTTATTTGTTTTTTTTTACAAAATCAAATATGTTTTTTTTAAATGCATTATTACCGTCAAAGTTTTGCTGCAGTAGCTTCTATACATTCCATGTTCGAGCAATGACTAAACATCATTTGTGACTTTGGGTCATGGTGGCTCCAGACTGGGCAGGAGGAATATACCCTGTATGGCATGTTTTTGGGAGGTAGGAGGAAACCGGAGTACCAACAGAGACATGTGGAGAACATTCAAACTTCCAGACAGACAGATCAGGATTGAACTGGGGCCACCCTCTTGTCAAATGAAATGTGAAAATCTTATTTTTTTCTACTTTAGACGCGTCCAGTTCCATCACAATTGCTCTTACCTCCTCCCACTGATGGATGTAGCGGATAAGTCTTGAAAGTCTCAGAAGCCGCAACAGACTAAGGATTTTGGTGAAGCGCACGATCCGCAGTGCCCTCGCTGTCTTGTAGACCTCAGAGTCGATGCCTTTCTCCACAATGAGAAAAATATAATCCACAGGGATAGATGAAATGAAGTCTACTACAAACCAAGTCCGCAAGTACTTCTGCTTGATCTTTTTAGGGTCTAGAATGATCTCTGTGTTGTCCTCAAAGACAATACCCGTGCGGAAGTTAAGCACCAGGTCCATGAGGAAGAAAGTGTCTGAGACCACGTTGAAGATAATCCAGGGGGTGGTGGTCTCGTCTTTGAAGAAGGTGATGCCAACTGGAATGATGATTAGGTTGCCAACCATAAACATTAACATTGTGAAGTCCCAGTAGAACCTACGGGGCACACAGAGAGAAACACAGGCCTATGTGGAACTGAAATAGGTTGTTTTATAATTACCTGAAAACTGCGGGGAGAAATCAAATACAGTGAAATAGTACATGGTTAAAAGGAGGTTGTGCATTGAATAAGGATGGTTTTTGCATTCAGGACCCACAGATGTGCCGAATAATAGAAAAAGAAATGTGTTAAGACTAATAATGACAAAATTATTCAAATGTGAAAACGCTGAGAAAGATGGCACAGAGGCCAAAAGTTGAAGCTCACTGAGCAGATTCATTGAAATGATGACTCAATGAGTAACTCAAATTACAGGTTTATTTATAACAGCATTCCAGGCAGGACCAGACTGACTCTCATGACATAGAACTTATCACTTATTAAATAAATCCTTATTACTCATACAGTGCATGCATGTATTACATGCTGTGGCAATTATTCTACCAAAACCCTGTGTACCGTATACATGACATGTCATGAAAAGATCACATGCAAAACAAACATGTGAATTGAATGGATGTAAAGAGTACATATAGAGAGACTCTGCTTCCACTAATAGCACCATTAAGACATGCAGTCTATACATAATGATTGTGTACTTTGCATTTAAATGATTTGAAATCAAATATTAGCGATCAGTTTTTCTTTAACGTGTTAAAATTCTGGTCTGATGTGCACATAAGGGGACTATGCTATACACTTTCTAAATAGCTCATTAAAACTGGGACAAACCGTTAAAGGCCTTAAACTGTGCAACTCTTTTCATGTAATCAGAGAGCAGCCTTAGAGCTGCACATTACATTCACTGTTACTGATTATTAAATTATTTGCCTTTTCAATACTGATATGAGAGGAGGCCAAAACATTCATACAAGCCCTCCAATTGATCACTAATTGCTTTATTGGGTACTGTGATCATCCTGGCCAATATTAAACACTAAAATGAGTTTATAAGTCACAGCATTCACAAGATCCAACAAGTGGGAACTGTTTTGATGAAAATAATGCAGGCTGATCTCTAAAAGGAGCTGTTTGCGGATTTACAGAATGAAAACATTGTCAAGCTTTCTCCTTCCTTCCAACCGACCACATTCCACTCTTTTGAGACTATGCATGCCTTATGAATTGCTTTTATGCCCTTAAAGCCTCAGGACCTCTCAGCAGTTCCAGACTTACCCACGTCAGTTTGTTAAATAAACTGACAAATCTGTTTATTTTCACTGGAGTTGCTGAATAATTCACATGTGTTAATACTAATTTTAGTTGCTAGAATGCTTTAAGAAGACTATAATGGGTTAAAGAAAAAGGGCAGACCTAAGCATCTTTTCATCTGGGTGTTGATTTAATTTCAGGTTTCAGAAAATGTAAATAAACTCATAAGAATTGCATGGTGAATAATCCATTTGTTTAAGGTATCACTGAAATAAAGATTATTATATTGCAAACAATATTCTGTGAATGCATATTACAATAGAAATATGTAGTAGCATAATGACCGCATGAAACAAGTGAGCTGTCTTACACATGAAAATACATACATTAGTGTGATGCGACATGTGTGTCATGCAGTTTTATTGTTATGTAGCCTGTACTGTATACATCGTGCATATAGTCCCTATAAATCTTCTCCCTCAGCAAGGTCGTCACAAGGACATCCACAGTAAAGGTGAAGTGATGGAGACACCAACACAGGGCCATCCTTTTTTAATAGGAGCTTATTTCAGATTGATGAGCAATGACGAGATAGCGCTGTCCGTGGTGCTGAAAATGCACCCTTACGTGATCGCGCTTTAATTAACGACCGCGCACTAAATCGGGCATGGGCTGCGTCCCAAACCGCATACTAAATACAATGTCAAAATACAACATCATCCCAGGTTTCCATAGTTACCCCGTAGGTGGCGTACTATTTTCAGAGACTATTTAGTATGCGACTGAATACCAGTAGCCCATCCCTGTCAGAATCTGCTTATTTTCTTATCTCTGTTAATATAATCTCAGTATCCTATAGGAAGAAACTGTCTGTTTCTACATTTAGGCCGACTCCCAAACGGGAACCTTGCAGGACATGGACATATGCCATTACTGGCATATATATATATATATATACTCGAGCAGAGAGGGAGCATGGAGGCATTCGAAGTTCAGACAGCCACTGAAAAAAATATAGCACGAGTGCGTCTGACTTTAAACCTGACTCCTTCCTCCAAAGCAAACCTCGCATAGACACATATCCAAAGGAGCAATGAGTAACACAAGCGCCTGGATTTTTTTGCCATGAGAAATGCGCCAAGACATAGAATCAGAAACACAGTGAATTATTATCAGAACACGCAATCAAGGCAGGGATGTATTCTAGCATACATGCACAACTTTTACTGCTTGCAATCATGACTGTTTTTTTTTTTTTTTTCCTCGCGTGTATCTTTTGCTCACTTGCATCCAGTAGCCTGCAAATATGCCTGTGGCTCGGATTTTAAAAAGTTTTAAATAAGATAAGATAAAATAAGATAATAATTTATTAATTCCCAGATGGAGAAATTAGGGAGCTCATGTAAATAAGCCCATAGTTTTTGCCTGTATTGTGAATGTCCAAAGAACGTGTTTGCGTAAGACTTGCAATAATGATCAATAAATACCACTTAATTATTTACAAAGTATTTTGAAGTTATGTTACAGTAAACAGATGCACATAACCAACTAATCTATATTGTTCTTTGTAAATATACATGCATGCAGGCATGATTTGGACGCTCAAAATACCTGAAATCACTGTAGGGGTGGATGATCCAGTTCCCGGCAGATTTGACCCGCTCCTGCTCTTTCTCCACCGCCTTCTGGCTGCCGAACATGCGCAGGGAGAATTTGTTCACTCCGGGCTGCAGCATGGAGCTGAACTGCCGTTGCATGTAGGTCTGACTGTCCCTGGCCTCTGCGTCCTCAGCTGTCAGCTGTCCGTCCTCGGTCTTGGAGAGCGCGGCGGGCTGCGCCGGAGTCGAGCTCGAAAACGCCACCCGGGAGTCCTTCTTCTCCGGCTCGGCGGCTCCGGTGCCGGCGGGCGTAATCGAGCCGTCCATTGTGGCAGAAGGGCATGCGCTACCCGCTCTTCTCTCCTCAGGTGTGACCGAACCACCTGTCTGCTTCTCCTGTTTGGAGAGGAGTGAAGGTGAGCTCGTGCCTCTCCTGCAGTCTCCGTTCACGGCGCGTCTCATGCCGACGTCCTCCTCCTCCTCCTCCTCCTCCTCCTCGCCTCCGTCTTCTTGCTCCACATCGACACTAGTGGCGGAGGTCCCCGTGTCGTCGTCGTTGCTCGTGAAACTGAATCCAAAGCCGAAGCCGCACGCGTCGCCCTGGCACAGAGAGACAGGCGCGCGGTCCGTATCGCGGGACGCACGGAGCTCGTTTGGACCGCTGGCGCTGCTGTTAGAGGTCTGGCTCGGTGCTGCTCCCCCTCCTGGAGTTAAACACCTGGTCCTGGATGGGTCGAGGTGGGCATAGCCTCCGCTGTCGAGCCTCGGACCCCCCTCACGTCTGCGGTCCTCGTCGCCGTCCTCCGCTTCGTCCATGGCTCTTCCACTGGGTGGAGATCAGAGTGTGAAGGCGGAGACGCGGCGGCGCGGATTTACTTCTTCCCAACAACACCAACTGTGGTAGAGAGACCGCGCGCGCGGCGCGTTGCTATGGCTACAGTGGCATCCGTGCGCTGCCTGCACAGCCCGGAGCGCCTTCAAACCAAAAACCGTGATGTTCATCTGAATATATTTTATAGCCTATTTATTTTAGAGTAAAAGAGAGCGTGGAACACACACACACACACACACACACACACACACACACACACACACACAGAGAGAGAGAGAGAGAGAGAGAGAGAGAGAGAGAGAGAGAGAGAGAGAGAGCAACTAGTGGAAGTAACGTGGCATTGGCTAATAATAACAATAATCATCATCATCATCATCATCATCATCATAAACAATAGATTTATTAATTAGATTAATGTATAGACCATATATATTTCTTAAAACAAGAAAATAAGAAAACAACTGCTTTTACCAATAATAGCCTACATGATAGGCTACATAATGTCAAATTATTTTTTAAGTAATAATGGTAATAAACTGTAACATAATAAAATAAAACACTCATAATATCCAAGTAAAGTCATTGCTATATATGTTCATGTAGTGTGTGGCTGCTACGTTTCTAACATGAGCGTTATTTTATTTGGTTTAGAAGATGATGGCCCGGTGCGCTGAGCCATACTCAATCCATACAAGCACAAGCGACTCGTCCGTGAATCAATGTCGCCACCTGGTGGTGAGTAATATAACTTTCTGTTGCTGCACGATATGGCCTGAATATTGCCATTGCATCCTACTGAAAACACGACAAGCTTATATGTGCAGTTAAGAATCAACGTGTATCACACCTAAACATTTGCCTATTTTAACCAGAATCGTTTATTTGTTTTGATCATGTGAATGCTATGCGTTATAAGTACAGGCACAAGAAGTGGGGCAGTTGTGTAATAAAGTCAGCCACCTCTGCTGTGTCCATCAGTGGAAGATGGATCACAATTAAACTACTGCTTTCTAGATATTGTTTTGGTAGAAGCTTAAACAAGTGCTACAGTGTAGAAAAGCATATACATACAGTCAGGTCCATACGTATTTGGACAGTGACACGATTTTCCTAATTTTGCTTTTGTACACCATCACAATGGATTTGAAATGAAGCAATTCAATACTTGGAATCGACTCCAGACCTTTTATCTCCCTAACTTATAATGAGGAAAATAATAACGAGGAAACAGGCCACACCTGGGCATGAAACTGCTTATCAGTCAACCGTGCAATTAGTTTTGAGCCTGTGAAAATGGAGGGACTGTAAAAAAAAAAAAATGGCTGTAATTCCTAAATAGTTGATGCAATATATTTGTTAAATCCCTTGAACTAAAAGTGAAAGTATACACTTCAATCCATTGTGGTGGTGTACAGAAGCAAGATTACAAAAATTGCATCACTGTACAAATACTTATGGACCTGACCATAGATCACAGGCTCACCAAAACTGGGCAGTTGAAGACTGATAAAAGACCTGTGGCCACTGTAGCCTCATATTCCTGTTCTTGGCTGAGTAGTGTGGATTTCTGCTAACCATCTGCCAGTCTGCCCATTCTCCTCTGACCGCTCTCATCAACAAGGGGTTTCCACCTGCAGGCCTGTCACATACTGGCTGGTTTGTTTGTTTGTTTTGGACACCATTTGAGATTTAAACTCTAAAGATGGTTGTGTGTGAAAAGCCCATCCGGCTCCAACAATCATGCCATCATCAAAGTCACTGAGATCATATTTTAGTCCCCAGTCTGATGTTTGATGTGAAAATTAACTGAAGTACTTGACCTGTATCTGCATGGTTTTATACTGCTGCCACATGATCAGCTGATTGGATCATTGCATGAATGTGCAGATGTACAGGTGCCCCTAATATAGTGCACAGTGAGTGTAATCAGTGGACAGATTGACTTGTTGCAGACATTAACAGTGTTAACCAGATGTTACATCAACTTCCTAGATGCTTTCATTAGATTATATTTTTAAACTTAGTAGTTGGGTAGCTAACCAGTGAACTTTTGGTAAGGAGTGTGAAATAGAATCACTTAAAATCATCAAGAACTATTTTCAATCTGATATATCACTCATTCAGATTACAAGAAAAGGAAGGTCTTTGCAAGTGGGTGTGTCTGTAAAGACAATTTGACTGCATGCAAAGTGTTGATAAGAATTCTTCATCTACATGCACACCTTACTGAAGTTTTATTGTGCAATCATAATATAGTATTTTTCCTCTCAACCATTTTGTGTAACATGTAAGTGTATAAACAGGCAATCCATGTGTATGCACACCTATTAACTAAGGAATAAAACAAGACAGAGCGAGCTGCTACAAGAAAATAAATGAGAAACTGGGTGATGTCATGGGGTCCAAAATGAAGCAGACTTGGTTACATAGCAAAGACCAAATAACAGCACATCCTAAAGTATTTAATTTCTCTTATAGGGTGAATATTGAAGTGAGACTCCAAGGCCCAGCAAGTGCTAAAAGCATGTGAATAAATGTCAACAACTATTTTACAATTTCAGTATTTAATCAGATCAAACAGACCAGCCTGATATTAAAATCAAACCAAATAACTTTATTCAGAGGGTGAAAGTCAGTAAAGCTGACAGTTTACAATTTCCTATGTCTCAAAGGCAAAATAATTTACACCAGCTCAAAAAATTCTTCGTATTCAATATGCCTTTTCAAGAAATGGCAGAAATTCAGTCATACATTTGTGTGTAGAATGGCTTTTGAATTGCTTACAGGGAAGATGAATACTCAGGATAAATACTTGAACTAAATGGCACGGTTACTTCAATAGTTATCGATCTAAAATTAGCTTTAGTTTGGATTAGTACTGGATTCTGTATTAGATTCTAGATTATCATCTGAGTAGTAAATGGCACAAACTGTTCATGCTTGGTCCTCTTCAATGCACGGTTACTGTTGCTATTACAAAAAACACACACATTGCCCTTACTTAAAAAGCACCACTAAAACACAAAAAAAATTATTAGTCTAGAACAAGAATTAAGCAAAGTGGCATTCTGTAGTGAACTATGACAGTGCAATTCAGTGTGCTAATAGTTAATAATTCTATGACTATAAAATAAGCATATTCAACAAAATAGATCAACATTAAGGCTGACAGAAAAAAAAGATGAACTGCCAAAAAAGTGAACTAAATAGGTGAACCTTTCAAACCATAACTCTGGTAGTAATATAGACATCAAGAATAGCGGAAGACACTGAAGCTCTGCAAATCCCATGCTACCAAACGGAGAGATATTTATTTATATAAGCTTTAAGAATAGATGCAGAATTATAATAGCCTGGGTATCAAATTGTTATAAAACGTGGATGAAATTGGCAGAAGATTGTACTAAAATTGCCACCATAAAAAAAACCACTAAAAATAAAAATCCACAGGGAGCAATCAGAATATGAGCTGATTTCAGAGGCAGGATGTAGCTGATCACGCGTCTCACAGTTTGGTATCCAAGTGAAAGTTGCGTGGCACAGTAGAAGAAGCAGACACAAGAAAACCATCAACTGTTCATTCCCACATGAAAAGGGTTTCACTACAACACACTTTATAGCAAGAATACAAATCATGCATTTTCCCCCACCACAAAACCCGCAATTTTTAGAACACATTCGCTGGCAGCACAATACAGAGAGGAATACTGGGAAAGAATGAAAACAAAGCGATCAATATCTCAGGACATTTACACTTGAGCAGAAAACGATAACCAAGATCGCAGAGCACGATCTTGAGGAGCCACACAGCAACTTCATGCTTTTCTTGTATCTTGCTTAGTAGTCTTCAGGATACCTACAGGTGGAGTGAAAAGAAAACAAGTCTTTGTACGTGATGTGCTTTGAAATATTGTCGTTTGATCCCAAAAAGATCTTTAGGGAACAGCATGTGCTATTTTTCTTGAGTTGACTTACCTCATCTCCGCTCTCAGTTGGAGTTCCTTTGACGCAAATTCTTGTCTTTGTGGTCAGTTGCGGAGTTGCTCTTCCTGAAACACACAACATCAGCAGTGTGTTTCCTTAGTTTCCTCTTCAATTCACTCAAAAAGGCAAGTGCGCAAAAAACTTTGTAGAAGTGGAAAATAATGCAAGACTTACAGTGGGGCTGATCCTGAGTCATCATCTAGAGTCAACAGAAAAACACAGAGGGGAAAAATAAAGAAAAATTATACATATACACACATACATATATACATACATACATACACACACACACAACCTTGTTAGAGTCTGGCAAGTAAATTGGAAATATTTATCAGGTTTCACACCTACAAATGTCAAGTTTTCAGATGACTGGTCTGAAGTTTAATGCATGTCTTAAGTGGCTATGGCAAGAAATCTATTAAATTATTAGCCTGACCATCAATAATTTAAGGATAATTATACCCACAATGTGTGTGGCATAACTTAAACACTATTTCCATGCACAAGGCAGTTAATCATGCATCATAATGACTAAACAAATATGAAAAATTCGATCCAATGTAATTTTCCATGCAACCTTAAAACCCACAGCATTCCTGAATGAAAAAGTCACCCCCCCCAATCCTTATTTTATTTTCACAACTTTATATACTGTCTGAGTATTGAGAGACTGCAATTCACCAGCATAACCCATGCAATGAGATGCAGAAAGCATGCACAACGATGCTGCTAAACCTCTCCTGAGCCCTGAAAAATTACGTGTTATTTGACCAAATACCTGGAGAAAAATAAATCTGGCCTAGATCAGGTCAGCCCTTTTCAGCCCGTTCATTGGATGTAGTTGGAATCAAAAATAATTAGATGTAGTAATCGTTTGACCACAAGTTTACAGTTATGCTTTTTAAAACCCCCTTTACAAAGTAACCAATGAAAGAGCTGTTTTCTTTTCACCAACTCTAGCAGCAGCTACTCAAAGCAAGAAGCGCATCTGGAACTGCTCCATGTTCCTAGCCCGAGTAAAACCACTTCAGCCTGACATGCAGTTTTGAACACTTACCACAACGTAAAAGCAGCAGCGAACAGAGAAATAAACAACGTAAATAATAAAACACAGACCCAACTAAATCAAAGCAATACTTTTCCAAGAGATAACAAAAAATATATACAAGAATGCAAAAAACGTGATGAAACGAGGTCGGTCCTCCTTACAATGTACGTTTAAGAAGGGGAAAAAAAAATCTGATCACTGATGACACACATTCATTGTACATTCAGTGGGCTGCAAGCAAATTTATTTAAACCAGGAGACTAATGCATACCGTCGTTAATCTCGTCAGGCTTTCTCCGCTTCTCGTAGATGAAGATGATGGTGACGAGGATGATGACCTCAGCCACAATGCCCAGGAAGGGCCAGAGAGCAGCCAAGCGGCTACGCACACGTAGCTGGATTTTGTTGGAAGCACGGCCAATTTCGTTCTCCCCAGTGCACTCATAGGTACCAGCATCCGCGTTATTCAGGTCAGTGATGGTAAGCGTAGAATTTTCGGGCACGCTCATGATTGAATACTTCTCAGTGGCATTGCCGATGTCCTTGCACGCAACATTAAAGATTAGAAAAATGAGTTTACAATAAAAGGTGTAGTACAGTGAATGCGCAACCCAAATGCTCAAAACCATGAATTATATAAAGTCACAAAAATAATAATAGTTCTTGGCTGAAATGAAACCAAAATTCAGTACATCTGAACTTAAAGGAAAAAATTGTATATAATTTAAAAAAAAAAAAAAAAAAAAAAAAAAAAAAAAAAAGTCACTGAAGCATTACCAAAAGTACTACTGCTTTCAATAAACAGTGCTAGTGAGTTTTAAATGTTAATCGTCTCAGTAAAATGCATCAAAACTTTTGATTATCACTAGTATTGTGATACTTTATAGAGAAATGTAAACAAATAAATACATTTGAAAAATCTAATACTGAATTACACTGTCCAGTAAGGGTTCCTACCAACACTACAGCTTATGTCACGTAAAAGTTTTAGAAAACAGTGACTTCAAGAACTCGAAATGCAAAAGGCTACATTTCTCAGACTAGACAAAAAGCTCAATATGTACATACTATACACTAAAGTCATACCATCTCCTTGCCTGACTCAGTGAGCATTTTCCACGTCCAGTCAGTGAAGCAGGGGTAGCTATGGCACTCGCACACCAACAGCACCTTGTCATTCTCATTAGCACTCTCAGAGTGCTTGTGGACCGCAATATGAGGACGACCTGCGCGGGGGGTCCAAAACAAAACATTGCATTAGTTAAAAGTATTGGTTACAACCTCCAAATCTAAAATGATTTACAAAAAAATAAAAAGCTTTTAGCTGCAAGTTAGTAAGAAATTGTGAGACCATGAAAATTTTCATAAATGTCAATGCCAAATTTACACCATAATATCTGTGCTGCTCTGTGAAGCCTACTTGTCTAACAAGGTCAAAACATTCTCACCTTTTACACTGATGGATTTTTCAGCTGGGATCTCTGACTCAAAGACACAAGTATATATTCCAGAGTTGGTCTCAATCTTCGAAACGCTGCCCAAGGATAAGAGAAAAAAAAAAAAAGTCAAAAAAACAAAAACAAAAATGAGTTCAGTTCCAGGAGCTTGCTAAATATTTCATTTGGATGATTTTCCTGCTCAAATAGTCACCTAAACTCAATAATTACTCAAGGAGTTCCACTCTGGGGACTCAGATTAGAGCAGTGCACCTTTACCACAAGATATATCTTCAGACATTTGGAATAGGCCACAGCACAATATTCCCTCTGATTAAAGTGTTTTCAGACAGCAGAAGGTAACCAAGTAAAAACAGACGGTTTCCATTTGGCAAATTGCCATCACACCCCCAGAGTTACAACAATCACAGGGCTATTGTGCTCCAGTGAATGAATTACAGTCAGTGCTGGGGTACTTAAAACTTGGCAGCTTTGCATCTAGACTAGAGCTGGCAACCAGCACTATCCTTACCTCACTAGGAATCAACTGGCCTGTGTCAATCAAGATTATTCAACCCCCATTTAAGACTGCACAATTAATCCAATATCGATCGCGATTATGATTTTGACTGCCCACGATTAAAAGAACATGATCGACTGCGATATTGCCGTTTAAAGTTTGTCCTCCGCTCATAGAAAACTCCACTACAGATCAAATCAAGCGCTTCCTAAGTTTGCAGCCAATCACCATAGAGTGGCGCAGGGATGACGTCATTTTGTAATGCCAAAACCTGGAAACGGAATTAGCATTTTAGGGCTCGAGCTGCCAGTTTCACTGCAAGCGCCTGCGCAAGGGGAAATCATGACATTAGCACGATGCTAAATGGCACTACAGAGGTTGTGGAGGACATTAAACATCATGCTAAACAGGAAAAAACTTTGCAGATAAACTCAGGGCTCTACAGTGCGACCATTTCACTCACGTTTGCAACTGAAAAGTATTTTGTGCGACTGTGAATAAATATTTATTTGCATCGGTGCGAGTGACCTGTTCAGAGTTGTATAATACAATTGGAATAAAAACTACAAGAAGTCCAAAATGCATCTACACCACACGTTACTTTCACACTGCTTTTCATCACCTCAGTCAACTGAACAAGTGTGGAAATACTGCAAAGAAGCCATTATGATGACAAGCAACTCTGTACATCATCTGCTTCTCTCAAGTTCCCAATCTCACAAACTGCCATTTTTATTGACCCCACAAAACGACCTGAACTTTCACCTGCTTGTGTAGACACAGCGGCGTTGGGCGTAGAAAATTAAGAATGCTAAAAGGTGGGTTTAAGTCAAACTTCTTTATAAATGGCGAGGAATTATTTAATAATCAAGATTAACAACTGTTCAGAAGTAGTACACTGCTGCTCTCCTTCACGCTCTTCACTAAAAATACATAGCGTAGTCAATTCATTTAAACTTAAGGTTGCCAGATATCAGAAAAGTCAACTCCAGTACCCACGTTTTGATTTAGTCCCACAAAAAATATTAATCAGCAGACGTACTGGGAAACTGATCTAAAAGGAACAACTGATAAACAAACAGAAAACTAATAAAATATAAAGACAGAAAATGTGCTTAGTTATAAATAAAACATGTAATACAAAAAATAGATATAAAAACTTCATAAAATATAAATAAAATGAGAAATGAAATAATGTTTAATTACTATGTGTGGCATTTAATATCAATTTGACATTAAGATAAATTCACTATCTCCTTAGAAAGCTATTAGCCTTTTTCCTAATAAGGATCATGTTTGTGTTGATCTACTTTTAATTAGAACTACTGTTTAAGATATTTAAAAAATATTTTATGCTTGTTTATTTATCAATTAACCAATAGTATTTCTCATTGCTATTATTTTAATTCAATTAACAGTGGCCATGAGCAGAGAGCTTAGATTTAACTGTTTATGACAGACCTCCTGATTAAAGCTTAAACAAAAAGATTGGTATCTGGATCGGTTTCGGTCGTAAAAATCCTGATCGGAGCATCCCTAATGAAAACCATTAAACTAAAGCACTTCCCATCTGCTGGGTTAATGAACTCACCCAATCACATCCTATATGAGATTATTCAGGAGACACACACACACACACACACACACACACACACACACAGGTTCGATAACTGACTCCAGCCAAGAACCACGACAGTGGAGAATGTCTAATATTGTAGATTTAAATATATTTAAGAGGAGCAGACTTCAAAGAATGAACATTGATGTTTATTGTATTTGTTCACAAGGTGGAACAGGTTAACGGTGTTTTTTTGCATACAGTCTGTAAAATTAACTGAAAATATTAAATTTAGTTTATCAGAAGGCAAATTAGTCAGTCATGGCTCACACAGTGCTCCTAAATTCTGGCATCATTGACAAAGCTCAAATTCTCTCATGCCTATTTGTGCATTATATTGTGGCACATTAATTTTACCATCTCAAAAAAAAAAAAAAAAAAAACACCCCAACAACAAACAAACAAACCAAAAAAACATTAAAACACTCAACTTCAACTGTGCTCCTAAATTTTGTAATTATTATTAAAGAAATTGTCTTGCATCTCTCCTCCGGTAAACACTGTTATTGCCTTTTCTGCATAGGCCTGAATTGTTTATTTGGTTGCATATTATGTGATTTCATATTTTCATTTGGTTGATGGCATATATATTTTTACTTATACTATATTTTGGGTACTATTTTATTTATGTTTTACTTCTACGAGATGATGCACTTTAATCAGTCTAATTTAATGCAAAGATTTCTACATTAGCAGGAATGTAGCACAATATGGAAGTGAAAGCAGCAGTCTGTTTATTTCAAAGTGAAAGTGCAATAAAAGTGTCACTAAAATCAATGAATAATAATAAATAATCAAGATCTCAATATTGATCAAAATTATCAGGATTATCATTTTGGCCATAATCGTGCAGCCCTACCCCCATTGCAAATCAAATGTCAAAATTTACAGACTTCCAGTTGTTTGCAAATGAGCAAATAAATCAAAAGCAATTGAAATAATTAGACAACAAATGCATCAAGTGGTTTCCCCCTCAAAATCAACTGAAAATGCAACTTATGACTTCAATTTCAAAATTATTCAACCCCTTCATGGCAATCATCCTTAGTACTTAGCAAAGCACCCGTTTGCTGTTTTCACCTGCTGTAAATGAGATGCATAGCCAGACACCAGCTTCTTAACCCATTCCTCATGAGCAATGGTCTCCAGTTCAATAATATTCTTGGGTTTCTCTGCTGCAAAGGCCTTCATCAAATCCCACCAGATGGGGGTTCTATGGGGTTCAAGTCAGGTGACTGTGATGGCCCTGTAGAATCTTCCAGGACGACTTCTGCAACCGAGGCTTGGTGGAATTTGAGGTATGCCTGGGATCACTGTCCTGTTGGAAGGTCCAATGACAGCCAAGATTCAGCTTCCGCACAGACTGCATGACATTTTCTCCTAAGATTTCCTGATACTTCAATGAATCCATCTTGCCTTCCACACACTGCAGATTTCCAGTGCCAGAGGATGCAAAGCAGCCCCAGAGCATCACCACACCACCACCATGCTTGACTGTGACAGTGTTCTTTCTTCATTCTTCTTCCTCCAGACATATCTCTGATCCATCATGCCAAAAAATTGCAGTTTTGTTTAATCGCTCAACAGAACAGAATCCCAAAACTGGGGGATTATTTATATGATTTTGAGCCGACTTTTCTTGTGCTTTCGGGTCAGTATTGGTGTGCGTCTTGGAGCTCTGGCATGGAAACCTTCTGCATGTATTACCCTCCATACTGTGCTCACCTCAGTGCTTGTTGCCACCAAGCCTTGCTGCAGGTCTTTTGCAGTCACTCGAGGGTTTTTCACAACCTGCCTTCTCAGAAATCTGGTTGCAGCTGATGATGGCTTCCTTTTTCCACCCAGTCCAGGTATTTCATGTATTTTCTTCCCCTATCCAGTTCAAGCATTTCATGTGTTCCAGTTCAAGCACACCTGGTGCAACTATTGAAGCACTCACTTAGTTGCATCAGGTGTGCTTGAGACAACACCTGTTATGCATATTTGTGCTGTTGTGAGATTCTACTCGGGGGTTGAATAATTTTGAAACTGGAGAAATCATATTTCCAGTCGAATTTGGAGAAACCATTTGTTGTGTTGAACTATTTCAATTGCCTTTGTTTTATTTGTTCATTGAAAACAGCTGAAAGTCTGTACATTTTGACAATAAACCTGATCTGCAATGGGGTTAAATAGTTTTGATTGCAACTGTAGAACGACTTGGAACTTTATCATTCTTTGGCTAGTGCTCATCTAGAATCAGTTTTTGCATTTTAAGGCATAATATTCCATATATGTAACATGAGATGGCCAAAGCTTTGAGCAATGTGGTAAGTGTGATGAGAACGTACTTGTACTCCATGTACTGCGCTGTGCTTTGCCTCTTGGTGCTTTCGATAATCTTGCCATTTTTTTTCCAGTGGTGGCCTGTGATTTTAAATCCTGGGCTGGTGAGGTTGCAGCTGAGTGTGGCAGAGGTCTGGTTGCTCACCTCTATTGGAATAGGCATAATCACAGGCCCTGTAGAGGTACAAGCCCCCCGCCCCCCCAAAAAAATAAATAAATCATTCTCTGCATCAATGGAACATTTAAATGAATCTGCTGGTAGGGAAATGCATAGGCCAGACTAATCAGTGACTAACAAGCATGAAAGTGTGCATGGTCTAACCCAAATGACATGACTTCTTTAACATCGCACAAATCTCATTGAGGTTCAAATTATTTAGATCCAGAAATATTTACTACATATAGTAATATAACTACTAGTATACTCATTCCAGATTTTAAAATAAGAATAACAAATCAGAGTAACAAAGCTGTCAAATGTTCAGAGGTAAAAAAACTGCCCAGGGGTGGGGTGGGGTGAGTATCCTGAAAGTAGATTTGTAAAGGTCAAAAAGGGAAGATATATTAGGACTATGAGTTAGAAGGAAACAAAATACAGTGCTAACGAAAAAGGTGATGATGGAAGTGAGGGGCTTTAATCAACCAAGAAGTGGACTGGAATTCAGGTAATGCTTAAAGGATTGACAACATTGAATAAAGCAAAACAATGCAACAAAATAAAAGTAAGCAAATAACTTACAGGCATAATTTGATCTCGGAAGACAACTGGATAATAGAAGTTAGTACAGTTTAAAGGATAAAAAATTAGGGAGCCCTGAACACCGTCCACATAACACCACAGAGACAAAAAAAAAAAAAAAATAAAAAAAAAAATAAAAAAAAAAAAAAGGGGGACTCTCACTTCCTGTAACAACTGTAGTTTAAAAGAAAAAAAAAAATAAACTAAGCAAAGCATCGGTTTGCTAATACGGGTACAGTAATGTCGGTGGGCCGGTTTGTGGTGGAAGGGAAGACACAGGAGGAGCATTACAAGGGTAAGAACTGGAATCTAAGGGGTTCACATCCTCTAGTTGTCGGCTGCTCCTCTACACCTCACCACTCACTTTCAAACACAATAACATTGGCCTGTGAACGGATCCACTTGACTTTGGGCAGTGTCCTTAGGGCGTTGCGGTCGGGATCGTTGGAAGCGCGGCACTCGTAAACACCGGTGTCATTGAGTGTGAGATTGTAGAGAAGCAGGGTGCTGGCGCTGTGCTGGATGTAGGTGGTGTTGATGCACACACGATCATGCTGTGCTCCTTCAAAGAGCTGAGAGGCTCTCTCATTAGGCTCATCACCCTCTATAAACCACCACTGCACCTCTGGAATGGGGTTCCCCATCACCTCACAGTGCATTACAGCGCTATCACCTACCAGCTTTGTCTGAGACATGGGTGACTTTATGAAGCCCGCTGTCCATAAAGGACGATAAGTGATGAGGATTGATTTCGGATTCAGTGCAGGCAGTTCATTGGAATGATGAATAATAAGTGATGGTAATGTTGATGGTTCAAAAAAAAAAAAAAAAAGAAAAAAAGAGAAAAAAAGAAAAAAAAAAAAAGAAAAGGTAACAAAGAACAAAAAGAGCAGATTGTTAGAACAAAGAAGGTAATATAAAGTACAACTTAATGCTTGCTTGGTTTTGGGCATTACTATGCATGAACAAATGCTGGCTTGTGTGAATGTAAATACTGCATGATACCCAAATCCATGACTAAAAACAGCAGCTCTTGAAAAGCAATGAAAAGTAAAAAAAAAAAAAAGAAGAGAAAAGAAAAATCATTTTGCTGTGGAGGCATGGAGAACAAGTCAAATGGAAAAGCTACAAGGAAAATAAAAAATAATGTAATATGACTTAAGGCATGCTTAACTTCTAAAGAATATAAAAAAAAACTCCCGCACTGGCACTATTGTTTCAGTTTTATCGAAGATCAAGCACTCTTCCTATGATTCTTGGAGGCTACTTTTTGTTTCAGAAAACAAAGCCTGCACACAAACAGGCTTGAATTAAACTCCTATGAATCCATTTCAATGGAGCGTCTCAGAACAATATACAGAGTGGATAACCTGGGAGTGCATGCGTGTCTAATTAATAAACAAACTTCAATATCAACACTGAGAACACAGATCCTAACAAAATGTGTTTTTTCATTAAAAGTCAAAAGTATGCTCTGAATATGCTCTGAAATATAATCTGAATTATATTTCACAGAAGAACAAATAAAAAAGCTGAGCTGTATGACCACAGAATACTGTATCACTATTTTATTCGACCGACTCCAGCTGGTAAACTCAGAAGAAGCCGCTGCATGTGATTCAATATCATTTGGCCTTTAAACTGGAACAGACTGCATCTGTTTATCCATTACTAAAGGTTATCTTTTGAGCATTAATAGCATAATGTCAGATCTGACTAAACAAACTTACTAACCTCATGTCATGCTGCAAATGTTCCATTTGTCTTATCACAAGCTAAAGTAAAGTATTTTAGCCATCCGAGTGATTGCTCTTCATCGACCATGAGCACAAAAACATTCCTGTGCTCATCTGTAGATGTTCTGACTGGAAATCAATTTAATATGATTTAAGATCATACCAGTCGCTGTTTAAGGATTTCTGTCAACTAAATGACACATGCAATGTTCCTTCCAAAAGGTACAATCCGTCAAATTCAACTTGACATCACAAATGCTGGCCAGGATATGGCCTACCTTATCTTGAATAGAGGGCTGAATACATTACAGTATTCTGAAACATCTATAATATTGTATACATTTACCATCAGGATATATCAGCACATGCTTCTTACAAACACACAAACCATGTTAATATGACACCACCAAATGAGCAACAGGGATGAACATACAAATCTAGCCGATTTCAGTGACATTTATGGGAATTCAGTGAGTTCAAAGTCTTCTATGTGGTGGGTAACTTATTTACTCAGTCATAAAGACAGCACAACTCTCCTTTCCACACTGACAAAGGCAAATTACAAATAACTGTAAACGAGTGTAAAGGTTAGCCTGAATTTTATAGGATTCCAGGAACTTTAAATGAGCAACCCACCATAACAGGAATTATTAAAAGAATGTACACGATGCGCGTGTTTTAGGATGGTGGGGGGGCAATTATATGTGAGAGAGAGAAAAGAGAATGCATTGACTATGAATACATGAATGCTTTTGACTAGGAGCTTGTTTGTCTTCTTAGACTTCAAGACCTATTGTAGGCAGATTTTTCAGATGACTGATAACACTGTACAGAAAACCAAACGCATTTTACCATACGACTTGGTGATCAAATGCTCATTGCAACAAGCTAAAAATTACTTTGTATAATAATAATAATAATAACAACAACAACAACCACCTGTTCAACAGCTAATGAAAGTCACAATGAGAAGCCCATACATATGTATGTGTGTATATATATATGTATGTGTATATATATAATATATATATATATATATATATATATATATATACACACACATACACACACCCCCCGAGTCCACTGATTGCTCTTTCATGGAGTTTGTATGAAGACACCCAGCTAGTTTACTACCTGGAGGCATACGTGTGTTTCACTAATTTAGCATGTTAAACACAGTTATATTGTGGGAGTGAGTTTAAAAAATAAATAAATAAATAAATAAATAAACCAAAGAGATTCAATAACAAAATACAAATGGAGCGTAGAATGAGTTTCTCTCACACAAAACAGTACTGAAAAAATATAATCAACCCTACAGAGAGAGAATCATATTTAAGGGAGTGGAAATAATGTAACAAGATCATGCAGTAATACTGTACTCCACAATGGAAAAAAAAAAAGTGGTATTTTGGCATCTAGAGGACAAACTTATCTAAATACATCATAATTACAGCAGCTTTGACTGAACCACAACTAAATGATTCAGTTCATTGCTTAAACAGCACGATTATGTAGTATAGGACATTCCTGATCTTGTTGCATGACAACGTTGTGTAACTGACCCACAGTGAGAAACTGCCCCATGAACAAAATGGCAGTCAGTAGTCAGCCATCATGCTGAAACAATATCAGAGCCATTCACCTGTGGATAAATACCTGCATGCTCCCGTTAACCCAATTTTCCATCTACGCCAAGCCGAAGACAGAAGACCCGAGGGAAATTTTCATTTTAATTCTGATGTGGCGCTCCTACAGCACAACTATTCTCAGCTAATGGTGCTGTTGCCTTCCAACAACCTCAATCTGTTACTCTACTAGCACAAAGGTGGTCCTATAATGACAGACGGAAAAACAAACTTCATGGCAAAAATAAAACTGGTTGCCATTTAATGGCAGTGTGTAGAGAGGGCCTGGGTTTAAGTATAGGTTCACCTCAGCTTTGCACCCCTGCCGTACCCTGGCTCTGTTTCTAACCATGAGGCAGATTAAGTAGGGATTAACAGGTGCTGACATTCATTTAGCTGTGGTAAAACATGTCATGCACACAGGGAATTCATTTTATTTATATAATTTATATAATATATATATATATATATATAGTTTATCTTTCATAGCCAAGTTACTGGCACAGTGTCCAGCATTCAAGCCTGATGTTTCTGCTCCTCTTGTGTTTGGCAGCATGTTGGTGTGGATTTCTGCTCCATGGCCATTCACAGTGCTGGAAAATTATTATAAGCTTACACTAAATCCTTTAACGACTGAGGCCTTCCTGAAAGGTATATTGTCCATCAAATTGGTTAGATTACTGCACTGTTAAACCAGTTTGGATTTTTTTTTAAACACACTGCACGCTAATGAGCACAGTTTGGTTAAAGACAACAGTTTGAAAGAAACAGGTTTTTACATTTAACCTGATATGAGAAACAGGGAATTTCCTCATATCCAAATATATGGGTTGATGGGAAAACTGGTCTAAACCAACAACACATAACGCAATATTTGTAAGGGCTGTAATGCAACCTAATCATTTAGGCTCAATATTTAGCGGGATGTGAATTTAAAACGTAACTCATGATAACTTGAGCCCTAACTGACCTCAACCCCAGCTGAGCATGAAGTCTGTCCGTAACCTGAATTTAAAGGCCGTGAGCTTAATTAGTTTAGCGACCCAGAGTTTGTGGATTCATTTAATTCGTATCGTATGTGGCGTGTTGTTTTTAGTAGCCGAAGCTATACAGGTTAACAGTTGGTGTTTATCGAAACATTTTAACTAGCAAAACTAACAGATAAGAGCTCGACTTGGTTACCTTAGTAACGGCGTCGACGATTAATAGGCATTAATATAAATGTTGGAACGACGCAAATAATTAAGAGGATATATCATACATACATACATACATACATACATACATACATACATACTAATATTATAGAAACAATAAAAGGTGCTGCTAACCAACCTGCTAGCTGGCAAGCTAACTAAGCCTAACTAGCTCACGCGAACGACTTTGCTGCCAAGGAAACCCTTTCACTCACGTCGAAAAACCTTTAAAGCGCCATAAAACTGTAATACATTACATGAAACTAATCTACAATAAAATCTCTCGATATCATGTCCATTTAAAACAAACGTAAAAAGATAAAATCTCGTTTTCGGGAGAAAACAAACAGACTATTGTACAGAATTCAGTAATGGCTGATCAGCGATAGACGCTGAAAAACACCAGTCTTACCTGTCTGCGCGAAGGCCTGCTGAAAACTAAATAAAATAGCACCAAACACACACAGCAGCCGCATGATGGCTCCTCGCATTTGTTAACTATTTACCTCGAGTGAAACACTGTACTATAAATGTAAAAACCTGCTGTAAATGTACAATACAAGAGAAACAAATAAACCCTTGCTATTTTCTGACTAGCCGCTCGCTGTTCGTCCTCTATTTGATCCTGACGCGCACTAGAACGCGCACGTACACACAGTTAAAACGTGTTTGCGTCATCAGGTCCCGTCACTTGCGACGTGCGCGAGACTGAATCACAAACCGTCTGATGTAAATAGTGCACTACTATAGGGGATAGGTGTATAAACTAAAGCTGCATAATCTAAAGGGTGCACTTAAAAGGGTAGCTATTTGGGAGACAGAAAATAGTCTTCCAGTTTTAATCAATAATGTTTTTCGATCAAAATGTATTTTTGTTGTTTTTATAGTAGGTGAATCGCAAATATCGATAAAAAAAGTTATTTTCGGTTATTCACGTTCTTCTGTAATTGTCGGTTAGTATTAGATCTTTATGCATAAACACAAACCAGACTGCACTTTGATAGCTGTGACTATTGCACAAACTTTTTTTTTTTTTTTTTTTTTACAGAACATTAACAATGCTTGTCTTTTGGCGTTAGTACGCGATCATATCCGATGATCAGACTTAATTTTACTGCTTTATTCCTTTCTCAGGTCAAACATTTAAAAAAATTTAATTGCGGCTGTTCTTGAGAGTGAATCTGATGCGGATATTGCTTTTCCTTTGTCCATTATTGTTGGCAGATTGAATCGACTCATTTAAACACTGTGTAAAACCTCCATCCAGTCCATTATGAAGCAGCCAAAACTAACCCCCCAAGGAGTCCTGTTAAAACAAAAAGAAAAAAAAAAAGACACAATGCTGCCATCTAGTGCCAACTACTGACATAAGCACATACTAACAGCAAGGAGTGTTTCTAGGGTTTAACTCGGTATTATAGTATTATAAATTTCATGTTTTGGCATATTACGAATTTTAATTTGTGTCAAAATTTGAAAGACTACCTTTGGTTTTTGGGGCTTTGTTTTTGGGGGTTACTCTGTGTGGCCTAACCTAGACTGGGCCGTAACAGCACTAATGGACAATCTCAGATTTAAGAAAACAACAAACTGAAAAGCTTTCTGTATGAAAAATATTTACTTTAATATAGAATTCTTTTTTTAATAGCCAAAGAACAGAGAATACTGAAGTAATTAAATGCATATATTAATATGAAGAAGAAAAAAAACAGCACAAATTATGCCTGCTTCATGTTGAATCCTTTAATATAGGAAGGTGCATGTAACACACAAACACACACACACACGCACGCACACGCACGCACACACACGCACATACACGCACACACAAGCTTGAAGAGATCAGTTATGCATGTGCAGCATGTCACCTGTTGAGTTATATCCCCTGCTGACTGAAAACTTTATTTTGCAATCCTTTGGGCATTGCAGTAGTTTCAGAAGAATCAAGTATTGTAAGTATTGTGAATGATTATCCTTGAAGCTTTTCCCTTAAAAAGGACATCCATACTGTCTATGTAAGTGTTTGATATCATGGTTTTGTGCCAGGCTTTAGTCTGAAATATTGTGCAATAAATAATCAGTTGACTAAAGTAGTTAAGGCTCTGTGCTAATGATCTGAAGGTTGTGAGGTCAAATCCCAGACCTGCCTTTGAGCCACCATTAAACTCTTGACTAAGACCCATATTCTCTAAATGGCTCAGTTGTGTATTTAGCTTAGAATCCTCACATAAGTCACTTTGAATAAAAGTGTTTGCCAAATTAACAAATGTAATTGATAAAAAGTTCTCTTTGCAAAGGTTCTTAGCTTCCTAAAATCCTTCCTACAGATTTCTTACAGTCATTTCTGAGTGGGAAACAGGGTTATACACAGAAACTTTAGGGATTCTCCAATACAACAACAGAAGAAACCTTAAGGGTTCTAGAAAAAAAACCCACTAAAACTGTAGTCCACTCTTTCTGCACAGTCAGTGTTTAAAAGAATTGTGTTGAAATGTATTAGGTATAGTTTCTCTGTGAAACAGGATCAAACAGTTTTACATTTTTTCAACCTTCACTCCAGGGAATGAGTCAGTGCACACCCCCCCACCCCCCCCCCCCCCCCCCCCCCCCCCGGTTAAAATTTCATGAGGCAACCAGGAGACAGTTAAAACAAAACAAAACAAAACAAAAAACACTGCAACAGGAAAAACTACAGAAAACGTAAGGCTACTATGTTGTGTGAAAAAAAACACACTGGGCAGAGAGGCCATGTGTTCTAGATTTTGTTCCATTCATTTCAGAAACAGGAAGTAAATACTGAGTCTCACACTCACAGAGAGCAAGTGATAAAATTTCATGATTTCCAGGTGAACTCTCCTTTTAACCCTTTGACCGATCTTATTAGAAACTGATCCACTTACCAGAGTTTAGTAAGTTTAGGATGTTCAAACATTTACATGTATTAAATACAGCAGATCAATTTATCCAACATGATTCAGAAGTGATGCAGAATTGAATCCAACCTTATAGCTGAGCTGTTGAGTGATTAGGATTAGAGATGCATCGATGTATCGGCCGATACCGATAAAGGCAGTTTTTCAGTCTATCGGCCGATAGTTTAAACACATACGATGATCAGGGCCGATTATAATCTGTCAGTCAAAAGAGGGCGGGAAAACACATCGATTGTGTGCTGTGTGTAAAGATGATGTCTCTTGTGTGGAATGATGACAAAACTGCAGTTTGTAATCTCTGTAATCTATGCACTGCTCAAATTTTACACCAGAAGTGAGCAGCAGCGAAGCAGGAGTATCCAATTAATCTTAATATATAAACAGTTTATATTATATATTACCAGTTTGATGTACAAAGATGAAGTAGAAATGCTTTTGTTTGTGGTGAGTGAATGTGAGACTAACAGGATGTTTTTTTAGAATTCAGTCAATGTTAATATGAATTAATAGCATTCAATAAGTTAAGAAATCTTACTTTAATCTTCAGAATTTAGTTCATGTGTTAATGTTACATAGAATAATGTGTTTTCTGTTTATGAGACCAGTTACTGTGAAACAACTTGTTGAAATGGAGAGAATAAAGTTTTTATTTGCATTTCATTCAGAATTGTGGACTTAATTTTTATTAATTTAAAAGAAGGCATAAAAGGCAGAACTATCAGTATCAGATGATATCACTCTGAATAATCGGTTATTGTATCGCTGAGAAATTTAGTATCAGTGCATCTCTAAATAGGATCTTGCTCAAACACTCTACAACGGCACAAGAGCCATCCTGGGATTTGAGCAGGCCATGCTGTGGTCACTAACACATAACTCTAACTTCTGCCTATCTTCTATATGTGTCTACATTAATGATCTGTGTTTAAAGAAACAGACAAAGAAACTGCAGTTCTATCAGAAACAGAATTTTATTAAAGAGCTATTGTAAAATGCTGAAATATTGTAGCTAAGCACTTTAGGTTATTCAGATATCTTATGAATATTATTATGCATATCCTGGGATAGACTCCAGATCTTCCTCGACCCTGACCAGGGTAAAGTGGTTACTGAGGATGAATGCACAAATTATTGGCTGATGACCTCTTTGATTCACGATGAGCTGTGTTTTTGTGAAAGCTACTGTTGCACTTAAGAAAACATCTGATTACTCTGACTCAATTATAAAACAAAGACTGTCGTCCTACAAACCCCAAAAAAGATGAATACATAAGTTTGATCTTGATAGGCTTATAATGAACAGTAGGCTGAAATAAACATCTCGCATCTGCATGATTAATTGTTTTCGCACCCTAAGAGTAATATAATCAGTTGAAATACTGCTCACATAACAATCCAAACACCAATTAAAATAACGGAACAGGAAATACATGATCATCTGGATTATTCATGTTGGAACACATGGCCACAAGGTGGTGCTTATGATTACTGCTTTGAAAACACAGGACTTTCTTTTAGACCTCCATCTCGCTTAAGTTCTTTTACCTGATGTGGTATTCCCTCTCACCTGTTTATTTCACTTTTCACATTGTATTTACACTTGTATGTGTACACGTTCATGCATGTTAAGAGCATTTCATAATTCTGAAGTTGGATTGGCACCTTACAATTTGATATACGACAACATTTATTGTCACATCTGTTTATTGTAGATGGCCTAAAGGGCACTGAGCAGGAAAATCACCAAAATGTGCTGGACCCTGGCCTTCCTAGATTAGAATTGGGTGTCCCTTATTGCTTTATATCTGTTTTTTGGGTGTAATAGGCATGTCCCTTTCATTCCTGTTTTAAAACCTTATTTCAGCACTTGAGTTAAAAAAAACACAACAACCAATAACTAAAAAACAACCACTGTAAACTATTTAAGAACGGTTAAATTTAGAAGGCTTTTAAAAAAATTTTTTTTTTTAGAAAGGACATGGGTAACAAACCATGTGGTTCTCCCTCTGGTTAGGTATCTTAAGTCCTTGCAAAATTGGTGCTTTAAGGCTCCAGAGACATATTTGTAAGATATCCATCCAGACTCAGAGTACACTGTGTTTCTGCTTCCTTCTGAAACACACGCTAGATGGCAAGTAGGAGGTTCTGCATGACTTTCGATTAGCCAATCCTGTCTTTCCTTTCAGCTCACCCGAGCCCAGTTTCACATATCTTAAAAAAAAAAGAAAGTTTTTGACCTAGAAAAGCACTGGCAGGGGTAAAACAACAGATCCACACTCTGTAAAATGTTACAATTTCATCAAGAACTTCAGACATCCACTGTGAAATAGCTCTATAAACATGCTTCTTCAGAATATGAGGTTAATTGCCCATAACGGCTTGTTAAATTTGAAAAAAAAGTACCAGGATCCAATTAGTTATATACACAGAACAATGGACAATACCCTGCAGAAGCAGTAATAAAAAAAACAGACAAAAGATGTTTATGCGTTGGACAGTTTTAACATGCTATTGCCAGTGTTCATAAAAATAATGGCACAACCACTTTATTTGTACACACGAGGAACAACATTCAGGGCATGGCTTTTAGCTTCGGTGTGGGATTAAACATTTACTGCTTACAAGGCAATGTGGCAAACACTAATGGACTGACAAACATGCATTGCTAATAGGAAGCAGTTATAGACTGGTTCAGGACTTATGTGGGAGCGACACTGCTCTCCGCTACACTCTGATTAGGAGGCTTTGATAGCGGAGGACTGCTGTGTCTGCGAGTATGAAGAAAGTTATTGTATCCTCAGTTCTAAATGCGTCACCACATGAGCCGCTTCACTGTTCTCTGTTGTGTCTGGAGAGCGGCTCAGACCCGTGGGTTAGAGGCAGGTCATGTGGCTACAGAAGCTATGCAAGCTTAGAAATTCCCTTATTGCTTTGTTTCCAGACTTCTCATTTCCAGAGCCTTTTTTTTTTTTTTTTTTTTTTTTTTTTTTTTTTACACATTATGGTGCTTGCATCATTCTTTTTTTTTTTTTTTTTTTTTTAAATGTATTACTGTTGAATATTCAAAACACTACAGTGATAGCATTACTCATTGCCCCCCTGGAATAAATAATGAGGTGACGATGACAGTACAGCCAAAGCGAGAACGGAATCTGTAAACTGTGAAGAGCAAATCATGTTTTAATGATGATCCAGAATGAAAGGCCAAAGCAGAGACATCATACATTATGTGTGCAATAACATCAGAAAAAAAACAACCCAGGCATGTCCTGGAGTACCTCCACCCTACATATTTTGGTGTTTTCCAGCCATGCATTTTCCATACTTCTTATCCTACAGTGTCATAGGGAGCCTGGAGCCTATCCCATGGGACTCGGGGCACAAGGAAGGGGGACACCCTGGATGGGGTGCCAACCCATCACAGAGCACAACTGAGCACACACTACACAGTTTAGAGATGCCAATCAGCCTACAACACGTGTCTTTGGACTGGAGGAGGAAACACGGGGAGAACATGCAAACTCCAGACACACAGGGCATCCAACCTTAAGGTGCGAGGCAAACGTGCTAACCACCAAGCCACCGTGCCCATTTTGGTGTTTTCTAAAAATGAATTGATACATTTTTTTCTGACTGAGAACAAAAAAGGAAAAAAGTAAGTTTTTGGTACTCACTACACAGATACTGGTACATATAGGTATATTAATAATTCGCATGAATCAATTAAATTCATCATGGTACATTTTAGTTAGCTCAGGCTTTATTGCCCTGGTGTAAATAGTGGCCATGAAAAGCTCACATTTAAATGTTCATGCACTAATCTTGTTCTTTACAATAAGTTTGATCTGATTTTTAAGCTAGTTGATTTGAAGTGTATTAGCTAACCGCATTAGTTACCATGAATTGACATTGATGAGCAGGTCTTGTTTCACTTTGAAAAATCACTTCTGTACAGCTGCAAGTAATGTATGTTTTATTATTTTAATTACATCCGAATCCTTTGTTGTCAATGTCTGATAATAGCTGTTCCTCAAGAACAATATACTGGGTAAGAGCTGGTATTTTTTTACTCACCAAGTGTTATCTATAGACATTTTTCTGAAGCTTTGGTTGCTGCTGTGTGTTACTAGAAATCAATTCCTCAGGCGTTTTAAGTTTAAGATGTTTAAGATCGAGTTACATGTATTGTAGGAAGATGATATAGTATCTCCTCATGATATTTTTGCAGAGCACAGTTGTCAATTTCCATCATTAATCATGAAATACATCCCGATTGTTTCATCTGTTCATGACGACAATGTACACAAGGCTTACACCACATGGTATCGGATGTTTGTATCTGAGTATTATTTTTATGAGTATGAGTAAATGAACACAATATTGAACCAATACCATTATCAGTATGCATCCCAAGTGTTTTCCCACACCTAACTCACCAAGTTCAACACAGTTCACACTTGTTAATTAGCTGATGAGTTCAGTCTGATGAGATAGGAGCAAGGAAATGCCAAAATGTGCATGGTGATGGTACTGTACTCTAGGACCAGGATTGAGAAATTCTGGCCTAGACCATCTTGTGTGATTCACCAAATGATTCCCATCACTAACACTTACTCTGACTACAGTCATGCGTCAGGCCAAACTGTGAAATGTCCTGGGCTTGAGCCAGAGAGAGTTTTAACACCAGCTGAGAGCTTTGTTTAATACAAGTGTGGAAAAACAAGGTGTTCATTAATTCTTCTGTGCAATTACGTGCACATTATTTGTGCTGCCAGTCATCCTGTTTGGCGGGAAGTCCATTATAAACATCACATGATCTCACCATCATAGATTCATTCATGTCGCACAGTGAGTGAATACATGTGATTACACCATCTGTACAGAATTCGCCAGAGGTAGTAAAAGTACATAATTATTTACTCGAGTAAAAGTGCAACAATTCATCTTAATTTAAACCTTTAAAGTACCGATTTAAATTGTTCATTCATGTTAAAGTAGTAAACTGTAAACTTAAATTGACTTGAAGTATGAAGGTATAAGTACAAGAAAAAAATTATGATAATTAAAGATGTCTGCCTTAGATCACACAATGATTTTAGTTTATGCTGGTAAATTAGTGTCCCTTTCACCAAGGAACGTGGGACAGTTAGCAAATTCTAACTACCAACCATGGGTGCAATTTTATGAACTCTCATTACAGTACATGGCTTTTTATCTAGTGTAATTAAATCATAGCATGTTTACTTTTCCTTGAGTTTAAAAAAAAATGTAAATATTCAACTTGGTTATATTTATTTTTGAACAGTGTTTCAGAGTAAAATAAAGCAGTTTCCTGCTGAAAGTCTACACTTCTAGTGCCAATGCTTTAGTCAGTAGCGGCAGTATCTGAGACAGTGAAGGCAGATAAGTATTTCTGGCCCAATTTATCAGGTGTCTTCAGTTTTAAAGGCTTGAAAGGTAACGGCATAATAATGATATGCAAATTATGTTATCCAAAACCTGTAGAGATATCGCCATTTCACTGCTCAACGTCCAACCTGTGGAAACATGTTACAGGTAAACCATTAGCTAGATGAGTGAGCTAGACTGATCTTCCGATGTTTTACAGTATAAAATCTCTGTATAATTTTATTGGTCACATACACAGACAGACACAGTATGACGTGTAGTGAAATGCTTTTTTCCACTGTCTATGACAAAAATAGAATTTAGATAAAGGGATACAAAGATTGGTGACAAACAGTATGACTGTATTTTAAGTAAGGTGGAGATATGTGCAGTTGTTTGTGCAAAGCTAAGGTAGTGGGAGTTGTGCAAACAAGTTCAAGCTCATGTCCTGTGTGTTGTCCAGGTTGAGGGCCTGAATGGCCTGTGGGAAGAAGCCCCGCCTCATTCACTCTGTGTTGGCCTTCACGGAGCGGAAGCGCATCCCTGACCGCAACAGAGAGAAGAGTCCATTGTTTGGATGGTTGAGGTCCTTCACTATATTCTTGGCCACGGTCCAGCACTGGTTGTTGTAGATAGACTGCAGGTCAGGGAACTCAGTGCGGATGTTAAGCTCAGCTGATCGCACCACCCTCTGGAGAGCCGCTTATCCTGCTTGGTGCTGTTCCCAAACCAGGCTGTGATGCTTTCCGTCAGGATGTTCTCCATTCTGCAGGTGTAAAAGTTCTTCACCAGAGTGTTAATGTGCCAGGACCATGACAGGTCCTGAGTGATGTGAACACCAAGGTATCAGAAACTGTCTACTCTCTCCACTTGGGCCACATTGATCTCAAGGGAGTGGTAGCTTCACTCCTGCTAGACCACTTCCAACTCATTTGTCTTGCTGACATTCAGGAGGACATCCTGGCAAATTTTTCTCATATCCCAGCTTATTAGGAAGCTGGGGTCAGCCATGATATGGTGCATCTGGAGCAGATACTGTAAAAGGCCTTGTTCAAGTGTCCAACAGTGGCAGCTTGGCAGTGCTAGGGCTGATTCTGAACGGTAACCCAGAGCCTTTAACACTTTTGTTAAATTGCTAAATATGCAGCTGATAAGATGTATGAACTAACTTTAGTTTACTAGCTAGATAATGAACACAGCAAGCAACCTAAACCCCAACAGCACTTGGCTACTTTAGCTAGCCAGCTTACATTATTTCAGCATAGCTCACATGTTTAGGAAACACAAGATCAGAATAGAAAACAAAACCGTTTTCATTGGTTGTGTCTATTGTAGACATGTAAAATTTTTTATTTATTTATTTTTTTTAATTTGTGTAATTTGTGAAGTAAATACTCAAGTAGATTTTCACCAGGTTGCTTAATTTACTTGAGTAGTTATCTTGATCACTACTTTTACTCAAGTGAACTATTACAAGTCACAGTACTTTTACTCAAGGCAGTGTTTTTGTACCCTTTCCACCACTGCTAACAACAGCTTTATTCTTAATATCTCAAATTTTAGCTAGCTAATAACTCCAACTCTGATAATAGCTAGCTGTTACAATACAAACTGCTTTGATAAATGCAGTATACATGGCAGCAGATAGATAACAGTGATAGGCAGAGATTAGGTCTCAATCTCGCTGTCACATTTATGTAGATTTTTAGTTTAAACTTTTCGTTTAGGAATTTAAATCTCCTTAGTGTTTTCTTTTGAAATATAGTAAATAAAAGTCAACAGTATTAACTAAAGAAAATTAAATAAAATACAGATACATGCTGTGAAAAAGTATTTGCCCCATCCTGATTACTTCTGTTTTTGTGTATGTCTCATACAAATTGTTTCAGAAATGTAAAACCCCAATTCCAAAAAAGATGGGATGCTGTATAAAATGTAAATAAAAACAGAATGCAATGATTTGCAAATCTCATAAACCCATACGTTATTCACAATAAAACATAGAAAACATATTAAATGTTTAAACTGAATAAATGCACCATTTTAAGAAAAAAATAAGGTCATTTTGAATTTCATGGCCACAACACATCTCAAAAAAGTCGGGACGGGGGCAGCAAAAGGCTGGAAAAGTAAGTTGCTAAAAAGAAACAGTTGTTAGTTTTTCATTTTGGTGATAGATGTTGGACAACTATTTTTGTTCTATAAAAAAAATAAGTAAAAATTGTCTTATGTGTGTGGTCAGGTTGCATTTATTTCATGTTGTATTTCATTTGAAGATCTAAAACTGTTTAGCATGACATACACAAAAACAGAAGAAATCACAGCACTGTAAGTACAGCAACAAAGTGACTGTGCTTTGTTACTTCCAATCTCGAGATTAACGGGTCCAGTTTAAAAAAAAGCTGCAGGTTAATTGGTTAATTCAAGGAACAGCATTTCATAAGATTTGCATTACTCCATCTTAACTGCTGATCTCATATCTAGTGAATGGCAAACCACAGATTAGGCAATGTTATTGGTTAAACTCCTTAAATCACTTAATATATACACCATTAAATCACTTAATGTGCAACCATTTGTTATTAGCAGATTCACTTAATTGCACATTAAGTGAACCAAGTTTTGGAGTATTCACTATTATAATGACCTCTGCTGGTCTGCTGGAATTAGATTGACATTCCTATAAACAGTGTTTGCCTGTGTGCTTCTGGAAATATTCCATTTAAACCATTATAACAGATGGAGGCATGATGCCATGCCAGATTTAAATCCTTATCTTCTGCTGGAAGAAATTAACCGGGGCAGATGTGTCAAATGGATTCGGTCAAGGCCCAGTGCATTGAAAACAATATGGCTACCCAAGACCCACCATGCCATAGTTAGCACAGATAAGAGGAGATGCGTTGAACTGCTTGGGTGGCACTCATGTGTGTCTAATGACCATATCAGGTCTGAGGTCTGTCTTCCAGACTAGCTTTAGGACTGCAAGCTCTGTTGATGTGTAGATTTCTAAGGAAATGGACTCCATATGGCTAAATGAGATCACCAGGAACAGGCACTTTGTATTTCCTCTATCACGTTTGAACTTTCATAATTTAGATTGGAGACCAGTTCGTCCAAATGGCCAGTAATTTAATACAGGCATTAAGTTGAACTGTTGAACAACAACTCATTTCATTTTGTGGGTTTGTATTGGACATGATATATCCTGAGTCTTTGAAAAATGACCTCTATTTTTTACTAGAACATCATGTATTCCCTACATGGGGACTTTTTGTCAGTAGTGTGGCTTGTCTTGAGGAAATTTGCCTTCAAATGCTGGCTGTCCTGCAAAGCAGAACTCCAATCAAAAGCTGACGTTTACTACACATTTTGTCATCTGTAATGGATTGAACCGAAGGAGCAAATCAGTAAGTGATGTGGAAGCAGACCACACAGACGGAGTGTCCCAGTAGAGCAGCCTGTAGATAACATCTCGACTCTCGGTACTTAATTGGAACAATTAGAGATTGCTTAACTTCCGAAATCTGTTTTTCTCCTTGTTACAAGGAATCTCAATCCGTTTCCCTCATAGAAAACATGGCTGTTTATGCAACTTTTGAATCGTGATGTCTTGAGAAATGTTAATGGTAAATTCGATCTCTTGAGATCTGTTTTCCAGGATACCTTCTAGAAGATGGCATGTTTTTCCAAGTCATTTTGGTTTAACATTATGTAATAAACATTAAGATAGTGCCTCTTTAGATGTCTCAGATGGTAAGAGTGCCCCCTAAGCCAGTTATTTCAGTTTACTCACATAAATACTTGCATTCAGATTCAGAGTTTAGGGCTACTGCTACCATTTTGTTCTTCTGAAATTTGTACCTATAAAGGTGTCATGTGATCACACTAATTGCGGAAACATGTTGTTGTGCATTTCTCTAGTTTATTATACACCAATGTTCTGAATCTTATGTCAGTCACAGTCTAATGAAAACAAACCCACAATGTCAGTTGAATACACAAAACAAAATCACTTTTGTTTGCATTTTTTTTTTTTTTATCTAAAAATGACGTCATACATATAAACCACATCTGTCTCAGTTCATGCAGGTCTGGAGCTGCTCCAGTTGAGGATGAAACAGCAGAAGTAAGAGTGGGTGGTCTCCTAGAACCTCAAATTGTTGTTGTCAACTAAAAGTTCCTGGCAGCATATACTCGTCTCAGCGGGTAGCAATAATGCAGACCTACAGTTACGTAGGTTTATTGACAAAATACATGTCAGAACAACACAATGAACATTTTCACTTTAATTTAAATTTTACTAAGGATATTCAGAAGTTATTTACTGTGAATGTCTACTGGTGTAACCGCCGATTGGGTTCAGTGTCATCCGAGGCTTACCAGGGCGAGTTGGCACATTTCATTGACTTCTTCTCCCTCAGTGCCTTAATCAGTTTCAGAAGAATTTCACTGCATGTTGAAAACAAGCAGCACTGCACTACATGGTTTAGCAGTCAAACTCATGCTAAACATAATTTTAGTTTGTTTTGATAAGCATCCTTTTGCCATTTTGAGGCCATACCTCTTCTGACGATTAAACAAATACGCAGGTTTCTACTGGAAACAAGTGAACTGGATTAGAATATTATACGCAGATTGAGAGACTTCATATTTAATCAAATTCTTGACAATAGTGCAAATTGAAATTCAACAGAAAGGTTTATATTAATACACTCTAATAGGTGCACATCATTGTTGTTCAGTGTTCTCCTGATGGTATACTCATAAAGATTAGCAATAACCAATGTGAGAGAGGCCTTTAGCTGCTTAGAAGTTGCTTGGAGTGATCTTTTTGGTTGACCATTCCTGCGGAGGGTAACAATGGTCTTGAATTTCCTCCATTTGTACACAATGTGTGACTGTTGATTGGTGGAGTCCAAACGCTTTAGAGATAGTTTTATAACGTTTTCCATCCTGCACATCAACAACTCTTTTTGTGAGGGCCTCAAAAATCTGCTTTGTTCATACCATAATACACTTTCACAAACATCTGAGATCAGACTCAGAGAGATCCCTGTTGTTTAAATAAAACAGAAACCTGATTGTCATCCCACTGACTGAAAACACCTGACTCTTATTTCACCTTCAAATTACCTGCTAATCCAAGAGGTTCACATGCTTTTTCCACTCACAGATATGTAATTTTGAATCATTTTCTTTGATAAATAAATGACCAAGTATAATATTTTTGTCTCATTTGTTTAATTGGGTTGTCGTTTTCTACTTTTAGGACATGTGTGAAAATCTGATGATGTTTTAGGTCATATTTATGCAGATTTATAGAAATTTTAAAAACTTCTAAAATTCACAAACTTTCAAGCACCACTGTATATCCAGATGAGTGACAAATTAAAGGAAAAACCAATCTAAAGTGTCTTACGAATTTACTGCACGCACACAGGACTGAGCGCTAGCATGTCTCTGAGTCTCTGCTTGCCATGTTTACCCATGATCGCCCTCTTTGTATCACAATGCAAAGACACAAAAATGCAAATACCTCTTAATGCATAAGTATAAACCAGGGGTAAAATGTTGGGCCACCACAACCTGCCAAAACAGCTTAAATGCTCCTCCTAGATTCTACACATCGCTGGAACTGTACTGGGGGGATGCACACTTCCAAAAGTTATTCCCTCTGTTAATCTTTTGAGGATGCTTTTGGAGAGCACTGTACATTGCTTTTGGAGAGCACATTAGTCCAAAAATCTCCCATAATTGTTCAATTGCATTGAGATCTGGTGAATGTGAAGGTCATAACATATGCTTTACATCATTTATACTCCTCAAAACATTCAGTGAACCCTCATGCCCTGTGGACGAGGGCATTGTCATTACCTTAGCTGTATACTAACTATGAGTTGTAGTGCTTTTGATAGTCATAGCCAGTGCAGCCCACAATGTTTTTGAAGTGAGGTTGGACATGAGCCGAGATCAAGATTCTGATACACAGACATGTAAACTCTAACACACAAGGGATGGATTGGAAAACCAATAAGTGCATCAGACCATCAGAGTCATCAGGTTTTTGAACCATTTCCCTGAAAATGACAAACAATAAAATTAAAAGCAGTAATAGCTACAAAACACATATTTTGTCATTTTTCCATATATACTGGTTATACAAACTTTTTGATTTCATTGGCACTTTAATAGTGATTCAATTGAATTCTGTGATCTGTAATTATTCAGCACTTCAGTCTGCAAGAAATAAAGAAAGCACTGATATATCAAGGACTAATTATGTATTCATGGGTACTGGTATGCAACTGACTCCATTGTTCTGAACCATATCCCCTTCTTTATAACTACACACCCATATGCCATATCAGGCCTGCAGAGCATGTGGCTTGTCCTTCAGTGACAGTCTGCATACTTGTAACACATGCTAATTGCTTTAGTGTACTAGCTCAATGGACCAGTCCAAATAACCAAGGTTATGCCCAAGTCTCACCTTTTCTTCAGTGGATAATCTCACCTGGATGCTGTTAAACTTCTGCTAAACTAATAAAGACTGTGATGCTCATACTGAACATCATTTTAACACACTTACTCTTTGATATCACAGATACATTTGTGGAAGAGTAATGATTTACAATCTCACTATCTGATATACCCCAAAGGTTCCCTTTTGAGTCTCTCTTTTTTTTTTAGGTAAATGTACTAGCACTAAATGCTCTAATACAAGCCCTCTTTAGTATTTCAGGTTATGATTCTCCATGTACTTCAACTGTCTGTGCATTTTCGAAGTCATTCTGGACAAGAGTGTCTAACGAGTGACTAAATGCAAATGTTATTTATTCATACACTGAATATATTCTGGATCCATAACACTCAAGAAAAATGAGTAGATCCAAATCATTAGGTCCTGATGGGGGAAAAAAGTTTAATTGAAATCACGGATTCAATTACCATTATGAAATTATTTGTCCATGGTCCTATAAACTGTACCGCTGCATTTGCAGTTGGAGCATTATACTTACTGTGAACAGATGAAGTTCACTTCTGATCTACATTCAAGGAGACTGGATTCTTCTAGGATAGATGTCATTTTACTTTAATTGCATGGCATGTGGTAAATATATCCCTCTAGATAGTTCTTCTTTGGATGGTTCATAAGCTGAGACCAAATCTTCAACTCTTTCTATCAGATTACATTATAATCTCATGTTTACAGCTTAAAGTTGAAGTTACCATTTTGGTGTTCTTAAATTTCTATGTATGACATGAGAATGTGAGAAAACTCTCTCAATGTACTGATGCTTGAAAAGGAGGGTTTGAGTTCAATCGATGAATTCTCAGTGTCACTCAGACAAAGAGCTTGAAGCAGTCGTGAGAACTGCAGAGGAAAGCAACAGGCCCACAAAACAACAGGGAGGCACTACAGAAAACAACTTTTTTGGTACGAAATTGTTATGGTCTGTTTGAACAAACATTTAATTCTAGTCCCACCGTTATAAAATGATGCTTGGATTGGAATATAAACATCTTCCAAAGTTAAACCAGATGCGGCATGCAGCCGAGAGTGCCTCTTTCCTCTCCGGGCTGATGGATTTTTTAAAACAAAAAACAAATGAGCTATTTCATACAGGAAAATGAGTCAGTGGTCCTCTGGTGTCTCACCTCACCCACAGGGAACCTCAAAGGGTCATGGCATTTTACTGCACTGTCACTGGACTGTGTATAGCATCACTGAATTCCATTTGGTCAGAACCAAGGCTCAATGTCCTTAAGCCAAAACCTCAGGGGAAATCCCTGCGGTTTGCCTTTGTTGATGCTGAAAGCTGTAAACGATGCATTAACTCCCAGCTGGAGCACTGTGGCTTTCAGAGTGCGATGGACTGCAGTGGATCATGCCATGAAAACATTTAATTAGTAGTCTCCATTATGTTTAAGTGTCATTTAGTCTCTGTGTCTATCAGTAGGAAAACTGAAAATTGGCTGTAGTCACGTTAAAGTGCCATCGTATAGCCTTGGTTTAATACAAACCTTTCTTAAATGTCACTGGCAATTCTGTTTTCATCATGAACCACAAAGACAGATTACAACATAACAAGCGAATCAAGATGTCTCTTTTAATCAGAGTTAAAATGTCAGTTTTAAAATACAAAAATAAGTCGATACATTAAGAAATCTCACAGTAGATACACCACAAAGATTGCAAAAAGAAAAATATATTTACAAGGATATATGTGTGGTTCATAATTTTTTTTAATGAGTAGGCCTATATCGCTCTCCTGTCACTTATTCCCAAAGCATAACAGATTACCAAAGTACTTATGTAGAGGTTCACTAAATATCACTGTTCAAAAAAAAAAAAAAAAAAATGGTTCGCATTACGAAAATAATGCACTCAAGTACTTCACAAATGTGCACACTCATGCAACAGTAACGGCAGAACCATAAAACAGTACAATGGACTGAACATTTTTTGGACTGATCCAGCCTGCTCATAAAAAAAAACCCAAACAAACAAAAAAAACAAAAAAACAATGCCATTAGACTATAGCTGGAAATTTCATTGCTCAGCAGGCAGCTTGCTTCAGGTTTGTGGCATAGAATCAGGCCTGGAACCTCTGGTTCTATGTCTGCAAACTCTTTAACCTCCAGACGTGAGGGAGCAGAACTCAAACAGCACACACACTCCTCTTTGGCTTTATTTCTGTAATAAATAGTCTCCAGAGTGTGTAATAATGCTACCTCTCCTGGTGCATGGCTTTCTGAAAGAGGCACATCTGCGGATGTTTCTCGAAAACATTTTGGGACTTCTTTGTAATAGAAATTTTAATGCTAGAATATGATTTATCTTTGGAGTTAGCCGCATAGCAAGGCATAGCATTTCATTACATTAAAAAGTGTGACCTAATTTTTTTTACATGAGCTAGTATTATACTCTAACTGGTCTGTACATGAAAACACAATAAATATCAATTTGAAGGCAGTCGATCTGGGAATATGCAGTTCAAACGAAAAGAACTATAAATAAAAAAAAATGTTTGGAGAAGCAGATTTCTCCAATAAATAAAAGCAGTAATGTATTTACAGTATGCACATGGGCAGGTCCAAATTGAACAACAGTTTATCTCTTCAAATCTTTCATTTGTTAAAATACCATACCAGAGAGCAAGAGAGGTGCATGTACTGCATGCACCTAGCGCTTCATTTAACAGAACGGATGACTCTGCCAGGAGGTTACAACTCGCTCACATAAACTGTGCTGTCATCGGATGTACAAGCTGGTCTCATGCAAAGCCAAGATCCCTAAAAGAGCAAATTCTCCTCACTACCTTCTTTACCTGAAAGACAACACAAAACACAGTGGAACACTGATTATTACAGTAATGCCAATTGTTGACTTAAAACCATGCACAAAATGAAACCCGTCATCTCAAGATGCTCCATTTTGGAAGTAGAGGTAAGACCCAAAGGTGGAAGAGTATGTCAAATTCATGTACAAAGGTATGAAATTATTTGTTTAGGGAAGCTTCTAGAATTTCATTAATCAGATATTAGAGGATTGGTCTTAGGATTTATCTATCTAATAAAAACACAACACAAATCTGTTAAATCTGTTTATTCTTCATATGTCGAAAACCCTGTTTTAAATATCTTTGCACCCCTGATATGATCTGATCTACCGTATATGGAAGGTGTTTAATCCACAGGTGTTTAGTCCTTACTCCTGCAGTGGCCGTAATGGCGCACTCCTATGGAACGGCCGAAGAAGCAGGTGGCACGGCGCAAATGGCAGGCACTTGGGTAAGTGATGTTATTGTTGCCGCAGATGGTTTGACCACTGAGCATCGGCATCGGGCACTGAGCCGTGCGGCACATCACACAGTGGGCGCTGTTGGTCTGGTCTGTCACGCAGGTGTGGGTGCCCGGGCACACCACATTGGAGCATGACTCTGAGAACAAATGGGAGGAGTCCTAAGTTTAGTTTCTGCTAGACAATTCATTAAAAGTGAATTTAGTAAAGACTCCAAATCCTAAGACAAATGTTCAAAACAACTCACTTTTGCACTCTCCTTGGTACATGATCTCGAGGTCAGGGTGGCCTCTACAGCGGGACATCAGGAGGGCACACTCGTCTTTATATGTGGTGCCATCGCTCCCACAGACAGCATGCTTTCTGGAGATGTTAGAACAGTCTGGCGAGCAGATGCACTGAGGACGGCCGCCCTTCATCCTACACACCTTCCCCGAGCCACACTTGACCCCTTCACATGTCTCTATGAGAAACGGGGCATTAAGGTAGGCATTGAAAAAAAGATCCGCATTTCCTATAATATTAAAACACCTAGTACTCATTTAGATGGCATGACTACTGTGAAAGAATACTGCTCTGGATGATTCCAGATTGCCACCCTGAAGATTTGAAATTCCCCAGAAAAATGTGCTCAAAATTCCCCCTTTTCTGATTGGATTCCAGATGGATATTGTAGATTTGTACCCAAGACATGCTCCTGTAATCATAAATAATCATCTCAGAACACTTAGCACTGTTTGTCTTTACTCTTCTACACCTGGGTAATGATTTCTAATCGCATTATCCAGAGTCTCAAGGTTTCTTACTCATGTTGCCACTGGATTGCTTATTAGTGATCCAAATCCACATCCAGATTTCTGAGAAGCTGCTTTGGGACAATGTCTATTGTTAAAACTGTTAAACAAATAAAATAAATAATTCTCCCTGATCACATCACCATCTTAATCTCATCACAGTTACTGTCACTGGCTGGGAACACAAAGCTCCAATGGAGATACATCACAATATCTAACAATCTCACTCATGTCCTCTGGGAAATGAGTGTTGACACATGCCAAGGTCCTGAAATGCCTGGTCATCCAAAAAAAAAAACAAAAAAAAAAAACACCTCTTTAATATCCTCTATAGTTAGGAGTCACTAAATCACATACAGCAAGACCAGATACAGCTGCCTCCACTGGAAATCCCAGCATTCCTTCTCTTCATTGTTTAAGGCATGAATTCTGTTAGGTTAGGCATCCATTCTGGAATTGGATGCTCCAACAATCACCTCTGAGATTATAATGTAAGGAAATAGAGATTGAGTTAGTCAGAAAGTATGAGCTGGACCATCTGGAATACATAGAAGAAATGGTCCAGTAGTCCATACACTTTTATGGGAATGAAAGGGAAGAATTCTGGAACAGACAATAAAATCAACTTTCTCTTTTTCCTTTGGTTTTTTTTTTTTTTTTTGGACGTATCTAATGGCACTGATTGTGTTCTAAGCTTATGAGGACCAGACTCCTTGAGCATGTGGCAGCCATTTCTCTCTGTGGTGAGTTGGAATTTGGTCATTTCTGCAGGAGGAAGGCAAAACGAGGCTGTTTTCCAATAAGCACTTGGAAAGAGTGAGAAGGAGAGGGAAGGGTAGAAGGAGAGAACCTCTATTGTATCAAACACATTCCATTTAACTCGTGTAGTACATGTACAGCTGCAGTTTGGCACCTGTTGATCTTCAGCATGGGCTATGAAGCAAGGTACATAATATCAAAACTCCCTACTTTTTTGTCTGTTCTAAAGATTTATTCCTAGGAAGAAATTCCTGATCATCTTGGTGTCTTGACAATCCCTGAAGATACTTACTTACTTACAATGTCTTGAGTAACCTGCATACCTGGCCAAGGCTTACAATAGTGGACTATATTCAAACAGCTGGATGGAGTTAGAGAGAACATCTGGATTAAAACCATATGAAGTTTTTTTTTTTTTTTTTTTAAATTTAAAGAGCCCAGTCAACAGGCCCAGATTCACCTTAGACCATAGCATTTCTGAGGATAAAACGCTATCCTCTTTCCTTCAGTTTCCTCCATCTTCCTTCACTATAGCAGCACCTTTATCTAGCCTTTCTAATTCAATTCTTCATGGTGTTATGTGCAATGAAAAACAAATCTTCCTTGTTACAGTTCATAGTTTGCAATACCTGGTGAGCAAAGTCAGGGCCCATCTCTTATATCAAAGTTTATTGAGACTTATAAGAGGTTTAGGTGGTACTATTAAGTGTAATTGAATGTATATCTGTGTTCTTTAGACACAGTATTGAATTCTCAAGTGTTTGTCACTTTGGATTTAAAAAATGTCTGCTAATTGAACGAACGTACAATTAGACAATAGGTGAGAAATCAGGTCACATGGTCACATCCTCAGAAGAGTAAAAACATTTCACGGATTTACATGAAAAGTTTTAGGGCCTACCTTTGCAGGGTTTGCAGGACACGATGCCCAGGAAGCCCAGTAGACTGACCTCATTGATGGGCAGGCTGGTGTTGGACCAGGCCGTGTCCAAACGGCCTCCAGCGCAGCACTCCTCCCTGCTCACACCACGAATCAGCACCATGTCACAGCGCTGTTCTTGGCCCTGCTGCAGCCAGCATATACCCGCTATATACATGCACAACGAAACAGAGACACAGAGAGAGAGAGAGAGAGAGAGAGAGAGAGAGAGAGAGAGAGAGAGAGAGATTTACCCTGTCACTCCATGCTTCTATGCATTTCTCATTTCCATCTATGCAGTTAATTCATCATTGGCAATATCGCGATACGACACAGTTCACAGTATTGCTCTGAATGAGAAAAAGTCTGCATAACCTTACAACAAAACGTAAGACAGATGTTCCTTCAGTATCACAAGTAGCAAAAACTATCAAATCATCTCAGTTAGGATAGTAATAGTGAAAAACAAGATGCCATCAGTTCAAAAGTTTGCATTTCCCATTCTTAATGTGATATAAATATTCTTTAATAACTTTTATGTCCATACAATTTTGCTTTCGTAAATGCTTCCACCAGCTTTTGTATCCTCTGAGCAGAATCTGGATCATTTCAGTTGTACTAATCCCGCCTGACATATCTGTTATAACTGCTTGATTGCTTGGCCAGTCATTCTTTTTGATAATAACTCTGCCTTCTTCAAATCAGGTCTGGCGAGCTAAAGGGTGTTGGCAAATGTCTTTTTAAACTATTTTCTACAGAGTTTGCCAAATATTTTGGAGAGCTGTCCTCTTTAAATGTGTGTAGACAAATTGTAAAACAGATGTAAGAATCATACACATAATATGTCCTTGGATATCCAAGTGTACATATCCAAGTAATATGTCCTTCAAATAATGCATTTGGATTCGTAATGGATTGTTAAATTATTTAGTAATTTAGAAAACTGCATGTGTACTTGTTCAGAACTAGGGTTTCTTGTGCAGTGAGGTAATGATTACAGTGGTTATAGTAAGGACGTTGCCTCACAAGTACACATCAAATACAACCCGATAACTCGTATACAACCTTATAAAAACTTTATATATATATAAGCTTAATTAGCTGCTGAAAAAACCCCAATAGAAGCCATCATGGTTACCATTACAAATACCATTAAAAAACCATCAGCTAACTATTAAAACAATACCATTATTGGTCCTTAATGGTATCCAGTAGACATAACGTGCCACCAAGAGAAGACAAAAATTACCAGTAGAGACCCATAGGGACCATTAGAGTTTCCATTAAATACAATTCCCATTAGAACCATTATACATTATATGAGCAGTTCTATTGTTTTGTTTTGTTTTTCAGCAGGGGTTAGTTGTTTCATATAATGTTGGCTATGCTTCAGAGTCAGATTAAGAAAAGAACAAAATCGACCATCCTTCAGGACACAAATAAACACTGTAAAAGTTAAAATAAAACTTTGAGTTCAGTATTATTGGAGTTAACTGTAATAAATAAATAAATAAATAAATAAATAAATAAATAAATAAACAAACAAATAATAATAATAATAATAATAATAATAATAATAATAATAATAATAGTTTTAAAATAAATAAATAATAATAAAAAAGAGGCTACCTAACCGTTTTTCGCCCTTGCACCTGACAGGTTGTTCTATCTCTCAGTACATTGTACTGTTCGTTGCTTACGGTTTATTTTAGACTGATATAAATTAAATTACCGACATCACTTAAAATTTGTATTAAATTACCGACTTCTCTCACATTATTCCTGATAAAGACTTTCCTGACGATAAAAAAAACCGAAGTCTCCTAAACTTACCGTTGGCTCGGTGCTTTGCCAGAGTTCCACACAGCGAGATGAGCACCACACAGTGAAGCGCCGAAAACAAGTTCATGACGATGAGAAGTTAGTTACCTCAAACACTCAACACACAGATGTTTCGAGCAATGAGACTCCCTTTCAAATATTTACACAGATAAAGGGGGGTCTAGTCGAAGCGCTGCCCCCGTTTACGTGAATGGTTTGGGCTGGGAGTGAGTGACTGATGGCGGCCCGCCTCCGTATAAATACTTTTGCTTTGAGTCGGGCGGGCGATGGTTGTTCCAGGGTTGTTGTTGGTTGTTTTTTTTTTTTTTTTTTTTTTTTAAACCTCGCTGTTCGTGTAACTTCTCGGATATGAGGCAGAAAACTCCCACGCACTGTATCTCATTCACGCTGAAGTTAATGAAAACAGCATGTTAGACGATAAAAGCGGTTTCGAAAATATAACGGCGAAAAACCGTTTAGTCTAAAGCTACTTGGTTTGAATTCCCAACTCCCACGGTGTAAACATTCACCTCAGCAGCTGAAACCGGATAAAAGTGTGGTCCAGCAAAGAGGCTCACTCTCGTGATTTTAAATGAACTCAGGCTCCATCCTTATCCAGTACACATTCAAATAAGTGTCTAGTGGAACAGTTCACAACTCTCCTTGACAGATTTTGTGTGTGTGTGTGTGTGTGTGTGTGTGTGTGTGCTTTGGTGGTTTCAATGAAGAAGCACGGTAGTACACCTTAAAACACAATTAGGGATTATATATCCGGTCTGTAACCTATACAGCATGGTTTGCCCACTTATTGTCTTTCACTAACTTTCATTTGGTTGCCTTTGGGTTGCTGTGTCTGAGTGTAATTATATCTCCCGCTCCTGTGGTCACCAGCAATTTGCTTCCTAAACTTCTTCACGCCACATCCATGTCCTCTGAAAATATACAGCAGATGCTCCCAGATCATTACAAGTCAATGCCCACACAGTTACCCACAAAGTGACTGCGGCTTTTCCTACAGTGGTACTTAAATGGATACCTTGGGTGCCAAAGACCAAGAGAGCAATAGACACTGCGCTGAAATATTGTAATCACACTACAGTGATTTATGAGAAACATCCATCCATCCATCTATCCATCCTTTCATTCATTCATTCATTCGTCCTTCCTCACAGACCACTTCATACTATTCAGGGTCACAAGAACCCTGGGTGCAAGATTGTATCATTTCCTCCTCACAACCCCAGGGTCTCCAGTTCCTTCCCGAGTTTGGGTTACTGTCTTTGTGGAGTGTTATTTGTCCTCCCTGTATTTAAGTGTGTTTCTTCCAGGTCCTCTGGGAATGAATGTGTTTATAATGCAGTGCGAGGGGCTGGGGTCTGGTCTGGGGTTAAATCTCCCACCCAGTGTAGGTTTCAGATTTGCTGTGAACCTGACCAGCATGGAGTGGTTGTTGAAAAGGAATGAATGAATGGATAAAAAAGGAACATACATTCATACTTTAAACTGCCTAGTTCCCCTCACTTGTTTTTACTAAGTACACAATGTGTTTGGCTCCTGATTCCTAACCAGACTGGTTTGAACTGACAGGAAGACTATAGTAACTCAAATGAGCACTCTTTACAACCGTGGTGAGTAGAAAAGTATGTCAGAATTTTCTAATCTTCAACTGTCCAGATTGGGTGAGTCTGTGCTCATGATAGCCTCAGACTACTGCTCTTGGCTGACAGGAGTGGAACCCAATGTGGTCTTCTGCTGTTGTGTCCCATCCACCTAAAGGTTCAATGTTTTGTGCATACTGAGATGGTTTTCTGCTCACCATGGATGTAAAGAGTGCTTATATTTGAGTTACTATATCTTTCCTGCCTGCTCGAAACAATCTGGCCATTTTCCTCTGACCTCTCTTGTCAACAAAGTGTTTCCACTCACATAACTGTTGCTCACTCAGTGGTTTTTGTTTTTCACACCATTGAGTGTAAACTCTATAGACTGTTGTGTGTGAAATTCTCAGGAGATCAGCAGTTTATAAAATACTCAGACCAGCCTGTCTGCCTGTCTGCCATGGTTAAAGTCAAAGAGATTACATTTTTCCCCATTCTAATGTTTGATGTGAACATTAATGAAGCTCTTGACCTGTATCTGCATGATCTTTTGCATTGCACTGCTGCCACATGATTGGTTGATTAGATAACTGCATGAAATTGCAGGTTCAGGTGTTCCTAATAGTGGATGGAAAGTGTATATGTTTGCTTCATATTTTTCATGAGCAATGAGAAGGCTGAAACATTTGTGCTATTTGTCCTGTATTGACAGGTGATTCTAGTGAGCCTTTGATATGCAATGGTCTGACAGTGGGCATCATTTCCATCAACTATAACCGAAATTGCAATTATCCAGACGTGCACATGTACAGTGCTTATATACACATATATACAGTTGGATGAAATGTCAAGTTTTCAGGACTGAAATGCAACATGATATATGTACCTCACTACATTGGACTACATGCAGAGTAAATAGTTAAGACAAAACACAATACATACACAGGACAATCACAAAGCAGAACAAGAACAGCATTAGAATAAACCAGAAAGCATACAATCGCAAAGCTGAGCAGACAGTATAACTGACATAAGTAGCAGCATATGAGGGTGTAGCAGCATAAAGGACATAACATCTGGAAATACTGTCTGTACACTCACCATTGTGAGTCACAAAACCCAGTCAAAACAAATATACTTCATATAGACATTCTGTTACTAAGAAACATTTTGAATGTATTGTATTTGTGACCAAGAAAAGAATTTGACAGATCATGTTTTTATGGTCTGCGATGGACTGGTACCCTGTCCAGAGTGTACCCCGCCTTGTGCCCGATGCTCCCTGGGATAGGCTCCAGGTTCCCCCGCAACCCTGAAAAGGAGTAAGCAGTTGAAGATGGATGGATGGATGGATGGATGGATGTTTTTATGGTGATGTTGATCATAGAAAATAAATGGAAGCCATGTCACAGGCTAGTTAATAGCCCAATTCCCTAAGTGACTCTAAGTTATTCGGAGTCATTTCCATAGCCATACCATGCTGTGCTTCCTCAGTGCCAAACCTCGAGCTCCATCAATAGTTGTCATTTTTATCTGGTCATACATGGCAGAAGAAATGAGGTTGGACTAAAGTGGATGAAGCAGTAGACTCAATATACCAAACCATGACAAATGACTTAAGCATGTAAGGAATAAAACAAATTAAAAAAAAAAAAACTGTGGGGTTACCACCCCAAAACGAATAATTTTACAACAATTAAAGAAACACAGTTTTTACTTTAATCCATTTACACTGTGATTATGGAACATGTTTGTGGAAGTTGTGCAAAAGAAAAGTGTTCAGCCATTTGTGGCTGGAAGCCAAGAGAACAAACTTGGCTAGGCTCTCTGGGTGGGAGGGATGGCACACTGTCTTGTACCTGTCAATTGCAGTGACACTAGCTAATCATGGGCATATGTGAGATCATGTATTCGCCAGAGGGCAGATAGCACTTTCCACCGAGTGACGCAGCAAGAGCAGCACTTCAAAAAGAAGTGGAGAAAGCACGTGTTAGCCTTTATCCTGCCTGGTTGGTAGTTATCATTTGATGAAGGAGAGCTGGCTGGTGGGTGGGAATTGGAAGGTGACCAAATTGGGGAGAAAATGGTGAAAAATCCAAAAGAGAAAATGCAGCTTGTCATGTTACTAAGAAGCAATAAAATGCTGGAGTCTTCCATAAATGCTGTGCAAATGTCTAGAATACAGAAAACTTCTCCATATCAACAATTACACGTTATATCTGTTAAATAAACTTTAAACTTTACTATTATACTTAGATAGGGAGTGGCTTCCATACAAGTCCATGTGTAAGTTGTTATTATATTAACACAATCTTGTGATTTACTATCAGAGCAGCTGTTATAAAAATAATAATAATAATAATAATAATAATAATAATAATAATAATCAACACATCCGTCTGTGTAAAAGCAAACACAACTGCTGTTGTTTCTGATGGGCCTGAATCAGCCTGACATCAACACTGCCAACAGAACCACTGAGAATGTGAGCCAAAGTCTGACTCATCCATGTTATACAGTTTATAAGCTCACTCATGATATAGTAGCAGTTTAGTGATTTTAAATGACTGGAAATTTGTGAGGATTGTCAAAGAGCCATTGTTGATCCAGGAAGTAAGTTCAGCTCTGTGCTTGGACTGGATTATGCTTCACTTGCAAGTCACTTGGAATAAAATTGTCTGCCAAATGAATAAATAAAAATGTTTTGCAGATGCAGCTAAGACGTTGCAGCCCTGTGCATGGAATTCATCTTTTGTTTTTAAATCAAAGAACAGAACATTTTAATTTTTCTTATAGCACAGCACTATTGAATACTTGAAACTGACTGGTCAGAAGGTGTTGATTAATTTTTTTTTTTATAACAGCAGCTCTGACAGTAGATTCAGCTGCATGGAAAAGCACAGCACTCATTCTAATACATTAACATTTCTAAAGTAACAACTAGCACAGGGGCTTGTATGGTGGAGTCTCCAAATAAGTAGATTTTTAAAAGTGTGCAAATTATTGATATGGTAAAATTTTCTGTGAGGAGACGTTTATTTTGTATTTATGGAAGAAGTCTCCAGTGTCAGTGCATTTGTGACAGTCAGAGGTAAAGCTGAAACTTTAAGTTTTCCAACATGGAAAGTCTTCAGGAAAGAGGGCTTTGTGGCCTCTTGGTTACATGGCAAGTTGCATTTTTCTGAGAGGCTGGTGAGGGAATAACAGTTTATAGCTGCTATAAAGTGATAACTAACCTGCTAATATTTACTATAAACTGTAACTATAAATTGATTTTTAAAAAAAAGTATGACATCACTCTAATATATTAGTGTTGGCAAATTGCTGTACTATGAGGGGAATATAACTGCTTCACATCAGGCCACATCACACCTCACCACTGTTGATTATTTTCATATAACAGCATATCTTCTTTATATAAATGATGAAAAGTTTCAGGTGTCATCTGTTTGTTTGTTTGTTTTAAATATACACTCAGTGAACATTTTATTAGGAACACCTCTACACCTATTCATTCATGCAATTATCTAATCAGCCAATTGTTTGGCAGCTATGCACTGCATAAAATCAGGCAGATACGGGCCAGCAGCTTCAGGTAATGTACACATCAACCATCGGAATGGGAAAGAAAAAAAAACTCCCCATTCCAGAGAATGCCAGACTGGTTTGAGAATGGCCAGACTGGTTCAAGTTGATGGAGAATGGCCAGACTGGTTCGAGAAAGGCCAGACTGGTTCGAGTAGATGGAGAATGGCCAGACTGGGTCGAGTTGACAGAAAGGCTACAGTAACTCAGATAACCACTCGTGTGTTATTAAATGTGGTGAAAAGAAAAGCATTTCAGAATGCTCAACATGTTCAACCTTAAGGCAGATGGGCAACAAAAGCAGAAGACCACGTCGGGTTCCACTTCTGTCAGCCAAGAACAGAAAGCTGAGGCTGCAGTGAGCACATGCTCACCTAAACTAGACAGATGAAGAGCGGAAAAACGTAGCTTGGTCTGATGAATCTCGATTTCTGCTGAGGCACACAGATGGTAGGGTTAGAATTTGGTGCCAACAACATGAACCCATTAACACAATCTGCCTTGTGTCAACAATCCAGGCTGGTGGAGGTGGTGTAAATGTGTGGTGAATGTTTTCTTGGCACACTTTGGGCACATTAATACCAATCAATCATTGCTTGAATGACACAGCCTGTTTGAGTATTTATTGTTGATCATGTGCATCCCTTCATGGCCACAATTTACCCATATTCTTATGTTTATTTCCGGCATGATAATGCACCATGTCACAAAGCAAAAGTCATCTCAAACTGAAAGTCTAAAATTTATAATGGAGCCCTGATCATTGGTGTTTCATATTTTTTTTAAAAACATTTATGTGTTAAAGCTTTTGTTGTTGGTCTGTTGCATTTTTATCATGGACTTTTTTTCCATCAAACTGTATTTTCTTGTCATGTTTTTAATAACAAGCAACACTTTTTAAGTGACTAAGCCAACTCCAGTAACACCACAGTATTACAACTGTAAATACGTAAATGAATAATCATTTATCTTTAGATTTTCTTTTACTTATGCACAAAATGTGTTCACCCATAATAACCTAGGACTCCTGTAATTCCTAGAGCCTTTAAGGTCTTCTGAGAAACATTCTGCACTCTGAGATCTGAATAAAAACTCGAGTGCACATATTGCCAATTTCTTTTCTGAAGAAAGTTCCTGAAGGATTCAATATCTTCCAGCAGCTTTCCCTCTTTTCCCCTGCCTCAGCTTTGCTCCAGTATGATATTGCATGCTAATATTTTGTCTGCCTTCCCATCTGTCTCTGGCCTTGCCAAAGGCTCTTTGATCATGAGGGTGGGTAGAATGGCCTGAGTGGGTTGGGTGATTTCTGGGGTGAAGGAAACACATGTTGTTTCTCTGGGAGTTGTTATGAAAGTGTGTGTAGGGGGGGTGCTGTTGATGTACATCAATCCACATGACAGTGGTGGAATGCTGACCTTGTATGTGGTGCTGGCTGTGGGTGGGCCGATGATGGAGGCACTTGCTCAATCATACAGCTCACATGGTTTGGATCAATGGGCCTCATCACTGAGGAAGGAGAAAGAACGCACAGGATCTACATTTATCCCAGTAATGCTGTTAATGATGCTTATGAGCAAATGACACTGGCACCTAACTGATGAAAATGCTCATGACCTATGTTTTAAATTAATGTTGCCACCAAAGGTTTTACAGATCCTCTTCTAGTTTTCCTAACTTTCCTATATAGACTTTGTAGATCCTTGGTGAAATTTTTCACTGTTTTAAATTTTAAAAAATAAAATAATGGAGCTTATTTTTTTTTACAATCTATTTAAACACAATTGACATTATTTTGAAGAATATATGGTTTACATAACTGTGACATAGCCATTATAAAAAGCTTAAACTAAAAATGAAGACTAAACTTGTGAGTATGCAGTATTAAATCACGGGCCCAAGTCATGCGGAACACAGATTGTCCACATTATTATAAATTTAAATATAGTTCTTTTTAGTTATAAATATGTTTTGTAGCTCCACATTTATCACGGAAGACTGATTGAAAAAAGACACAGTGTTCTTGAAGATGAGTTTTCAAGCTCCTTTAAGGCAGGAATATGTTTCTGATGAACGACTGAGAATGATGGACCATCCCTGCCAGTTTCCCAAGGCGTTTTTTGTGGAATGTTTTGGAGAAGGTTGATCCAAGAACACTATCTTCTGTTGCAACCACTGACTGTTGTAACTCTTTAGTAGTCAAAGCAGGCCTGCAAGTAGCTTCTTCCTTAAGAAGCATCTTTACATCATGACTATGCTGAACTTAACAGGACGTTCAGTGGTTATCATTGTGTCTATTTAATTTTGCTTCTATATAATCATGTCATAGACAGTTTTCTTTCAAAAGCACATTCAGAAGTGTTCACCTTATCACTGGGAGATCACAAGTTAAATCACGAGAATTTCATAATCATCCATGGCTGGGAGTCAAAAATTGTTTGTGTTTATAGGATGGCATTACTGTAAATCTGGAATGGGAAGCACATAAACTGATTAGACATAATATTAAAATCAACTGCCTAACATCATGTAGGTCCCCCTTGTGTCATCAATATAGCTCTGACCCATTGAGGCATGGACTCCCCAAGACGTCTGTATGTGTGCTGTGGTATCTGGCACCAAGATGTTAGAAGCAGATCCTTTAAGTCCTGTAAGTTGTGACTTGGAGCCTCTATGTACCAGACTTGTTTGTCCAGCACATCCCACAGATGCTTGATCAGCTTGAGATCTGGTGAATTTGGAGGCCAAGTCAACACGTTGAACTCTTTGTTATGTTCCTTAAAAAAATCCTAAACAGTTTTTGCAGTGTGTCAGGGTGCATTATTCTGCTGAAAGAATGAATGCCAGGACCAAAGGTTTCCAAGGAGAACATGGCCCAGAGCATTACACTGCCTCCACCAGGTTGTCTTCTTCCCATAGTGCATCCTGGTGCCATCTCTTCCCCGTCCACATGATGTAAAAGAAAACATGATTCATCAGATAAGGCCACCTTCTTTCATTGCTACATGGTCCAGTTCTGATGCTTGCATGCCCATTGTAAGCACTTTTGGCAGTGGACAGGTCTCAGCATGGGAAATCTGACCGATTTGAGGCTATGCAACCCCATACACAGCAAGCTGTGATGCACTGTGTGTTCTGACACCTTTCTATCATAGCTTTTTCAGCAATTTGTGCTACAGTTGCTCTTCTGTGGGATCTGACCTGCCAAGCTAGCCTTCACTCCCCATGTGCATCAGTGAGCCTTGGGCGCTCATAACCCTGTTGTTGGTTCAACGGTTTCCTGGACCACTTTTAGTAGGTACTAACCACTGCATACTAGGAACACCACACAAGACCTGGCATTTTGGAGATGCACTGACCCAGTCATCTAGCCATCACAATTTAACCCTTATTGAAGTTACTCAGATCCTTATGCTTGCTCATTTTTCCTGCTTCCAACATGTTAACTTTGTGAACTGACTGTTCACTTGCTGCCTAATATATCACACCCCTTGACAGGTACCATTATAATGAGATAATCAATGTTATTCACATCACCAGTCAGTGGTTTTAATTTTATGGCTGATATATTTGTGATGAATATATATGTGTGATGGTCAGGCATCCTCAAACTTTTGTCCATATAGTGTAGATGTTGAGTGATACGGGAGAATTAGCTAATAGTTGGGAATTAGAAAAACCAAACTGGGTAGAATGAGGAGGGCGATTAGATATGACTGTGCTGAAGGAAATGTAGGCTGAAAGAGCTGTTCACAGCAGCAGGTCATTAATAAAAAAAAATACTAATCAAATGCCAGTGTTATTTGCTGTAGCATATAACAATTTTGAATATTCACAAAACACATTTAATACACTCTATGCACGATCACTTCTGCGTTTTTTCTCAGCCAGCTCACTTACATCCGGTGCCGTGCCAGAAGATGTTTCGCTATTGGCGATAACTATGTTAAGATGGCGCAGGAGAGTATGACATATTACACTCACTGTTTATAAGAGCTTCCCCAGCTTACTGTGAATGACGTTAATCGTATTGTGAGGCAGTCAGCTGTTACACACAACAGTAAGAAGGAGAAAGGATTATATAGTTTAATCGTTGTAAAATTAATCGTATGAAAGAGTTTTGCCACTAATACACTTCGGTATATGAATGCTATACAGAAGTAAAGTCACTGGCTGAGATTCAACTGGAAATACGTACGCAACATTCCTGCATGGAGTCAATTCTCTTGAAAATCTCTTAGAATTCTCTTAGAAGAAGAAAAAAAAAAATAGCCCTTAAAGTTTTTATTGTCCTGCTGGGGGAATCCCATAAAGGTTCTATGTAGAATCAATCAAATGTTTCCAAGTCGGTAGGCCTACTTCATAACTCTCTTTCAGATCCCACTTTTCAGGATTAAATGGTAAGAACCCTATCCACAAACTATCCAAAGAAAATATTAATGCTTTATTTTTTCCTAAATGTGTAGCCTTTAGTTATATTAAATACCAGATGGGCAACATTACAATAAAGCAACTTGGAGGATTAAAATAGTATGTTGATCAATAACACTAAACATTGTAACATCATAATAAAGTAAAATTTTAATATACGCTTCTAGGAAAATGTTTCTTTGGATAGGTAAAGGTTCTTAACATCCTAAAGGGGATCTACTTGTAACCCGCTCTGATATGGAAACGCTCTGTAGGGTTATTTTATACAAGCTTTTAGGGTTCCTGGAGTGGGACTAGCCAAATGACTTTTGAGGTATTTAGATTTAAACTTGTTTTGTATAGACAGGCATCTTACAGATGTATAGACAGGCATATTACAGATAGACATCATGTAATTTTATTACACATGACACTAACAGTTACAGTGATGCAATTCTTTAACACAATGCTGCTCTCTACTGGTTATTCAAATACTACAAAACTGTAAGAGTCAAACAGATCACTCTCAAATATTAATGATTATGTATTAGCATTTCCATTGTGATTAGCTGATTTAAATGATAAATAATGTGAAAATCTCTTTAAAAATAAGGGCTAAATAAGTGTGACGGCCAGTAGAGCCATGAGATCTAGGAGTCAGAATAAATGAAACACAGACACAGCCAAGACAATAAGTGTCAACATTCAAACATTTGTTACATTAAACCCATCAAACAGTCACAAAGACAACTATTCTTGTGATAAACTGTCCAGTCCGCAGTCCCAACCCCCCCACACATATTATATATATATATATATATATATATATATATATATATATATATATATATATATATAATTTTATTTATTTTTTAATCACATTGTAGGTACATTTAATGTTGTGGTACATCCACAAACCCACCCAATTTTATCAAAAATTAATCAACACCTTCTGACCGCCTTCTGTTCTACCTGCCTAGTATTTCAGAAAGCGTCCCCTCTAATACTAGTATTCACTGATGATCTAGCTTTGACAGGATCAATGATGTTGGCATCTTTTTGGATTTTAAACAAGCTTTAACTAGCTTCCATTCAAATCGGACTACACCTTTAATATAAAGGCTTACATACTGTAGACTTGAGCTCTGTTGTTCAGTAATAGTATTTAATCCAAGAGCCCAACAAGACATGTACAGACATTTGCACCCAATTCAGGCTTTTATACATGATCATTTACAGTATATGAAATAAAATCTTGCAAATGAACAGAATAAAACTTCTATCCTCAGAGTGTCCCTTATATCCCAGTGTAAAAAACGGCTTCAATATAATAACAGTTTTCACCACATAAAAGAAAAGCTAAAGCTTCCAGACACACAGCGACATTCATGCTTCTGAAACACTCTTCTGCCACTTATTCATGGAATTTTTGATGTGGAAAAAAACAATGATGCCATATAATCATTATAAATTATGGCACTCAGGAACATGACTGGATGTAATGTAATCGTTAACCTGACACTTCAGAACAGAGATAAAGAATAAAACACTGCTATAATTACATATACAGTGGATATAAAAAAAAGTCTACACACCCCTGTTAAAATGGCAAGTTTTTGTTATGGAAAGAAATGAAACTAAGATAAATCTTGTCAGAACATTTTCCACACTCAGTGTGAAATTTCAACACATAAAAAAGTGAAAAACCATCAGAAACCTTTTAGGGAAAAATAGGACAAATAAAAAATGTACAATAAACTGGTTGCATAAGTGTGCACAACTTTATATAATTGGGGGTGTGGCTGTGTTCATAATGAACCAATCACTTTCAATATCATGTTCAAAAGTCATTATCATACAGCTGTCATCAATGAAATTATTCCGATTAACCCCAAATAAAGATCAGCTGTTTCTATAGGATTTTCTTCACATCTTGGTTTCATCTGACTGCTGAAGCCATGGTTCACAAAGAGCTTACAAAGCATGCATGGTATCTCACTGTCAAAAGGAATCAATCAGGAGAAGGGTGTAAACCAAAACACTAAATGTACCATTGAACACCGTGAAGGCCATCATCAACAAGTGGAGAAAATGGAGCACCACAGTGACATCACCAAGAACTGAACAAAAGGGGAAGACATAAACTTACCAGGGAGGCTGCCAAGAGACCTACAGCAACATTAAAGGGGCTGCAGAAATATCTGACAAGTATTGATTATTCTCTGCAAGTGACAGCAATCTCTCATATACTTCACATGTCTGGGCAATGGGGTAGGGGGGCTAGAGGGAAGCCCTTTCTCATAAAAAAAAAACATCCATACTCAACTAAATCACCCCAAGCCATGTAGAAAATGTGCTATTTCAAAAGGTATAATAATTCCATGATTCCAAAAGGTTTGTTTGGTGCAAATAATGCACATCAACTAAAATGTACTTACCCACGTTGAAGCATGGTGGTGACAGCATTATGCTTTAGGGCTACTTTTCTTCAGTCAGATCTGGGGCTTTAATCAAGATGCAGTGAATCATGAATAGCTACAAATACCAGTTTATTTTAGTGCAAAACCTTCAGGTGTCTGCTAGTAAACTGAAGATGAAAAGGAATTTCACCTTTCAGCATGACCCAAAGCATACATCCAAATCAACAAATGAATTTCTTAGCAAAAGAAAATCCATGTTTTTGAATGACCTATCCAGAGCCCAGATTTTAATCCAACTAAAAATCTGCGGGGTGACGTAAAGTGTGCTGTGCACAGGAGCGGTCCTTACAATTTGATGGCTCTAGAATGTTTTTGCAAGAAAGAATAGGAAAATACTGCCAAGTCAAGATGTGACAAGATGATAGACTGATAGACTGAGTAGGGTAATATAATCAAAAGGTGTTTCAACAAAGTTTAAGGGTGTGCACACTTATTCAACCAGGTTATTGTACGTTTTCCCCCCTATTTTCCTCTTGTTTTTCACTTAATTTTTATCTGTTGTAATTTCATATTGAGTGTGGAAAATGTTCTGGCAAGATTTATATTAGTTTAAATTTTTCAATCACAAAAATGTGCCATTTTAACAGGGGAGTGTGGGCTTTTTATATCCACTGTATGGTACATACACACTCTGAAAAAAGTGTTAAATATAGTGATGATGGGGTTCTTTAAATTGTACCTGAAAAAGAAGAGCTCTTAACTATCCACAAAACCCCAAACTGGGCAGTTGGGCAGCTGTCCAGTTTCAATGAATCTGCCCAATGTAGCCTCAGAGGAGTGGAACCCGATGTCTTCTACCCATCAGCCCCGTGTATACCTGTTTGCCAATCGCCTGACCTCTTGTCTGTTTATGAATTACGTTTTGGATCACGTTTTGGATTTGTCTGCCTGCCTGTCTCTTTAAATAAACAACTGTTATCCTGCACTTGCATCTTCCTTATCTCTGCTTCGTATCTCTGCTACGATGTGTGACAGTGGAAAGCAGTGCATCCTTTGAACAGACTGATTGTTCTGTCCTCTGTTCAGTTGCAATTGGCCTCCTTCTCAACACCCAGTCTGACTAAAATCTCCTGTCTTCCACCCACTGTATCAGCCAGTTTACTCCTAATGTGTGTTAGTCATCCTATGGGCTGGAGAGAGCAGCTAAGTGACACGCTAAAATTCATTCAGTCTAACCCTGTCTTGCTCCCTGCTCTTGATGAAGGATTTAATCCCTGTACTGGGCTCTTCTTTCTGCCATGTGGAGCATGTACCGACAGAGTCGTGACTAAAAGGGAAACTCCCTGTGGCAGAGCTGGAGGTGTATATTACCTCAGTGTGCTTGGTGCTGCTCTTCAGTTCATCTGTGCTTACTGTAAGCAGGATGGAGCGACATTGATACAATTGTTAAACAGTTAGATGCTTTTGTTCCTTCTTGTAATTAAGGTGAAAAAAAAAAACCTTGAGCACAGATGAGGAAGTGCTTATTATTCACTACCTATAGCTGTACAACAGAGTTATTTATACAGTATTGATGAAGTCACAGCTCATTGAATAGCTCAGTGTCTGTTAGGTCAGTGTTTCTCTAAATGGAGTCTGGGGACCCCCATGGGGTCTGTGAAGCATAGCCAGGGGATCTATGTGTGTGTGTTTTTTTTGTTTTGTTTTTTTTTTTTTTGTGGGTGGGTGGGGGGGTTTACAATCACACCCCACCATAATCAAAGCTATTCCCTATATGTTCTCATAGTTGCTAGGCTATTTACTTGATCACTTGAAAGGTTTTAATCCAAACCTCAATTATTCAAAAACAGGCAGCCTATATGTAATGTCAACTTGGGCCTAATGTGTTCTTTTAATGGAAAGTTCAGGAATATAAATTTCTATGGCTTCATACACATTTGCATAATGATCCTAATATTTAGATAGTTGCTTTATATTCATAAAATATATCTGTTCTGTTGGGATTGTGTGAGATATATTTTACATTTAAAGGGGTCCCTGGCTCAAAAAAGTGCAAGAACCACAGTGTTAGGTTGAGTGTAACACAAAAGCACCACAATTAAAATTAGAATGGTGCATCTCCTGTGCTATGCTATAGATGGCACTGTTCTGGCACTTCTGCTCATTCGGCATGATTTGGCATATCAAAAATACTGAACATTATTGCAAGTGAAAGGAGTGGGTGTGTAACAAGAAGAAACAGGATGCGATCAACACAGCTCTAAAGATGGAATTAAATCACCCTGAGGAATGGGTTAGGCTTCTTGGTATACTTTCTGCCTTTGTTTGAGATAAATGCCGAAGTGGCCCTCTTAAATCAGTTTCAGTTCAGTACAAATAAAAGGTTGCTCAAGGGTTGATTGGCTGGTTAATGGTGCTCGCTTTGTAAAGATGATCTATTTGGAACCTTTTTTAAAATGGAAATAATCAATTCTATGGCTTTCCCTAAAAAAGGACAAAACAAAGAAGCCTATATGGTGCTAGACTGAACTTTTTCCTCTGTGGTAATCTGCTAATATGATCCCAATATGAAGACTTTAAAGCCACTGTTTTAAAATCAAGTGCAAATGTTTTAATGTTTTTCATCCTATTTTAAACAAATGTGAGGCAGCCTCAGAAAACCCTTCATATGGTGAAATTTTTTGATATTTTCTGAAAGCTATAAAGATTCTAAAGATTGGCACACTTGTATTGTTCTCTGCTTGATATATCGCTTTGCTTGTATCTTTCTCATTTGTAAGTCACTTTGGATAAAAGCGTCTGCTAAGTGAATAAATGTAAATGTAAATGTAATGTTAAACTGGTCCCTTTGGCTTGGGCCAAAATCTGATTTTACTTGATATTGCATCTTTTTTGGCTCACTGTTTTCCCAAACCATAGACATATGTATAACTGGTATAAGAAGGTGCCAAAACATTAGTTATTCACAATGTACAGTATATCAGCTTAACTGAATTTTGCTGTCATCCTACATTACCTCTTGTTATTTATTAATGGGGTCACAATAGAAAATTGTGTTTGTGTGATGTTCAGCATAACACAAGAAGGAATACAATAGCCCACTTGAGAACCCTTTTGTTTGCTGTGCAACATGTTATTCAACTGAAACAGAGAGGGATGAAATAAACATTAATGTCACATTACAGGTCTGTGGTTGAATTACATGATGTTAAATGAACAGTGGTAATATACCCTGCCTCTCAAAAGTCGAAAACAATATCCAAGGCCTCATTGGGTCCATCTAGTTATTTAAAGGACCTATATTGCACACTTTTCCCCCTCCCCAGCCCACATGTAATGTGCACCAAAAAATCATACTTCTTTTTTCATGATTCATGAAGAGGCTGTTCATATTATTGTTCTTTTAAGAGTGATAGATTTAAATAACCACTTTGGTTCTGTTTGGTTTACCTCTTTACAACCAAAATGAGACACCCAATGCTAATGTAATCCAGGGTAGCTAATCACAAACATAGTGACAGACAGTATAGCTAATCTAACCTGAATTCTAGGCACACTGCCACTAGCAAGCTGAAAATGAGTTCATTTACTCCTGGAAATTCTCAAATGATAGGCAGTCTCCTTGAAACAAATTCCACAACAATCCAAGTTTACAAATCAAGAAACCCTTAAAATTGGCAACCCAGGAACTAACGAGATCATGAATCTGTAGCATGCTTAGCTAGTGTAATTCTGTTGAAATATACACATAACTAGGCAAATGGCACTATGGACTAATGAATTAGCAAGAATTAGCATCACTGTGGGATCTGAGTTTTGACAATATTTATTCATGCTTAGCGATCAAGGGCAACATTCCTGACTTCTTTGAGGTTGAGTCTCTGATCCCTGAGGTTGTTGTTTGCAAGTTGCTAGCCTTGTTTACAGCATGGTAGTAGCAGCAAACTACACATTGCTTCAAAGTAAATAGTCATCAATAGATAAAATAGTAATGAACTATCACAGTTGATTGTGGGTTTGCTGTTGAGTCTAGTGTATTAGACCATTTTCTAGCAGTAATGGCACTTTATTGTGCTTCATTTAAAAAGTAGGAACACCTGAAAAACAATCTTCAGCCACATCAGGCATATTTTATGCACTGATCTCCAAAATATGGGTGTTTTAACAGATGCAAATTAATTTAGCAATAATTAAAATAAAAACACTAATTATTTGAGATTTTATCATAATAACAGTAGCAACAACAATAATGATGATGATGATGATGATTGCAGTTGTTGTTGTGGTTGTTTTTTATTTAATTTTTCCCCCCTCAGTTTGTACTCAGCTCCTGGGGGAAAATCAGTCATGTTGACCTTAACATCTGGTTCTTTATGCAGCTCCTTAAAAATCTGCAATTTCCATGTGAGGGCATATATGGGCTGCAGTTGCCTAGGCAACAAATGACAAGGGCTCCATTTTCTCAAAGCGTAATGATTATTGTTATGTGGAAGATACACGCTTTTCCCATATTAATGATGATCATTATGCTACCCTGCTTTTGGCTAACCTCACATGTGTCCTCACACCTTTCAAGCTAACTGTGTGTGAGTGTGTGTGTGTGTGTGGGTGGGTGGGTGTTGGTTGGTGGGGTAGTAGTGTGAGTTCTCACCATTTTAACATGATGCCATGGGTGATGTTTCCAAAAAAGTTCTATCACAATTCATTGTTTTGCTGATGTGAGAAAGAAACAATGATGAACCATTAATCACCCTACAACACTACCCAGCTATATACAGTGCGCTCCACTAATATTGGCACCCTTGGTAAATATCAGCAAAGAAGGCTGTGAAACATTGTCTTTATAGTTTAACCTTTTGAACTTTTGCTAAAAAAATTCACGCAAATACTCTGCTCTCATGGATATCAAACTATTGCAAACATAACACAGGTTTATCAAAAAAATTGTTTTTTTGTTAATTATAGGTGTTCAGCAATTATTGGCAACCCTATGAATTCATATGAGAAAAATATATTTAACGTATAATCCTATTGATATTTAAATTTTTTTAGTACACTTGGGTGACTAGGAACAGGAAATTGTTCAACCATGGCTATAAATATGAGGTAACATATGTGGCAAATTCCCTTAGTCACTCATAACAATGGGTAAGACCAAGGAATATACAGTATCTCACAAAAGTGAGTACACCCCTCATATTTTTGTGAATATTTGATTATAACTTTTCATGTGACAACACTGAGGATATGACACTTTGCTACAATGTAAAGTAGTGAGTATACAGCTTGTGTAACAGTGTAAATTTGCTGTCCCCTCAAAATAACTCAGCACACAGCCATTAATGTCTAAACTGCGGGCAACAAAAGTGAGTACACCCCTAAGTGAAAATGTCCAAATTGGGCCCAATTAGACATTTTCCCTTCCCGGTGTCATGTGACTTGTTAGTGTTACAATGTCTCAGGTGTGAATGGGGAGCTTGTGTGTTAAATTTGGTGTAAGTGCTCTCACACTCCCTCATACTGGTCACTGGAAGTTCAACATGGCACTTCAATGCAAATAACTCTCTGAGGATCTGAAAAAAAGAATTGCTGTTCTATATAAAGATGGCCTAGGCTATAAGAAGATTGCCAAGACCTTGACACTGCGCTGCACCACAGTGGCCAAGACCATACAGCAGTTTAACAGAACAGGTTCCACTCAGAACAGGCCTCGCCATGGTCGACCAAAGAAGTTGAGTGCACATGCTCAGCGTCATATCCAGAGGTTGTCTTTGGGAAATAGACGTATGAGTGCTGCCAGCATTGCTGCAGAGATTGAAGGGGTGGGAGGTAAGTGTTCAGACCATACGCCACACACTGCATTAAATTGGTCTGCATGGCTCTCGTCCCACAAGAAAGCCCACAAACAGTTTGCTGAAGACAAGCAGACTAAGGACATGGATTACTGGAACCATGTCATGTGGTCTGATGAGACAAAGATAAACTTACTTAGTTCAGATGGTGTAAAGCGTGTGTGGTGGCAACCAGGTGAGGAGTACAAAGACAAGTGTGTCTTGCCTGCAGTCAAGCATGGTGGTGGGAGTGTCATGGTCTGGGGCTGCATGAGTGCTGCCGGCACCGGGGAGCTACAGTTCATTGCGGGAACCATGAATGCCAACATGTACTGTGACCTACTGAAGCAGAGCATGATCCCAGCATGTATTCCAGCATGATAACGAACCCAAACACACCTCCAAGACGACCACTTCCTTGCTAAAGAAGCTCTGGGTTAAGGTGGTGGACTGGCCAAGCATGTCTCCAGACCTAAACCCTATTGAGCATCTGTGGGGCATCCTCAAATGTAAGGTGGAGGAGCACAAGGTCTCTAACATCCACCAGCTCCGTGATGTCGTCATGGAGGAGTGGAAGAGGACTCCAGTGGCAACCTGTAAACTCTGGTGAACTCCATGCCCAAGAGGGTTAAGGCAGTGCTGGAAAATAATGGTGGTCACACAAAATATTGACACTTTGGGTCCACTTTGGACACTTTCACTTAGGGGTGTACTCACTTTTGTTGCCTGCAGTTTAGACATTAATGGCTGTGTGCTGAGTTATTTTGAGGGGACAGCAAATTTACACTGTTACACAAGCTGTACACTCACTACTTTACATTGTAGCAAAGTGTCATTTCTTCAGTGAATGAATACACTCCTTCATTCATAGGAACAATTTAGAATAGCTCGTATGTACCCTATATTAGTAGTGCTAGCTGGCTGGCTTAGCACATAAATTAAAAACAATAATAATAATAATAATAAGCATATGTCCTGTAGTCACCAATTATTTTGAGCATACTGTATAATTTTTGCAGTTTGTTCTGGCACCACATACATGTTTGTTTGTGAAATTGGTTTTCTCTGGCTTCTAGTTCCATTTCTTGGTTATTTCCTGCTTGTTATTTATGCCAGTCCTGTTATTACTTCCAATTATGTCAACAAAATCAATCTCCTCCTCAAATACAGGGCCACATCATCACTCAACAGGATGTTAGTCAAAGGTTGAAAGAAGAAAAAATATACTTCATGAATATTTAAAGAAGGTAAAGGGCAGATGGGTCTTTCAAATTAACAGCACAGCTTGATGCAGATATTAACATTAAAGCGAACTGCAGGGGGATAATGGCACCATGCTGTAATACATGCAGTTTTAATGATTCATTGTTGAAAGTTTCATCTTGAGGAGCGACGGAAATGACGGCAAAAATTAAACTGAAGCTTGCACTAAGAATGTGGCAATGAAACACACGATTTAAAGGGGTTTCCTGGCTACCTTATGTAGCGAGGTGAAAAATAGTGTCCTTATTTAAGTTGATTCATTCATAGAATAAGTTATTAAATAGATTTAAAGGGTTAAAGATATTATGTGTGATACTATACTATCTGTATATTTGGGAGTGGATGTAAAAAAGGGTCAGTTTGATTTGTTGTGTTAATGGACCAATCAGGAGGGAGTTACAGGTCACCGGAAGGTTGAGGAAAAAACAACGCGAGAGAGAGGGAGGAGGGTGAAGTGTGTGTGTGGAAGAAGTGTGAATTCGCTAGCTGCGGGTTTTTTGTTTCTTCCAAGTACCATCACTGCGAGTTAAGTGGTCGAACAGAGCACTATATATAACTGTAGTGGTGTAATAAGCTATCTGTGGAGAGTATAACCTCGGAGAGACGTTATATTACCGCGGAAAAAGTATAATAGCTAAGAGCTAGCTGTTAAGACTTGGATACTAGTGTACACGTAGACTTTGTTAATAAGTTAGCAAACAGCCGACTGGAGGAGCAGAGACTGTGCTTGTCACGGAGAAAGGAGCTGTGGATTTCGCGGATGACTACCTGTGTGTAAATCTTCTCTTCTTCTTATCTTGCAACGACACTGCGTGACTGTGACCCCATTGTTGATCAAGGTACCATTTTTTTGCCCTTGCCCTCGTGGTGAAGCAGCCATTTCATTTGAGGCCTCTATGCACACCAGCTACATTCAGGCCAGCTACATTGAGGCCTGCAACAGGGAACTAGGTACTATTGTTTTGTTTGTTTATGGGGCAACGTGGATTTTTTGTTGTTTAATCTGGGACATTTAAAACTTATTAAGGGATTCTGAGAACTGTTTATAATATAAAACTGTAGTTGAATGTTTGATGACTGAACTTTCTTGTTAAATATTGTGCCTATATTAGTAAAAAAGGTTAAAGATTTAAGCATTGGTTTGATTACGAGTAAGTGGTTGGTATTTCTGTTTATAAATAGAAAAGAACTCAGGGTAGCTCCCCAAATAAAAGGTAGTACACCAAAGGGGCACTACATAAATTGGAGGCACCACTGAGATATATATTTTTTTTGAGTTCCCAACCACAATTCCATAATACTAATAGGCAAAAGTAGATTACCATGGAACTTCAGTCAGTGAAATTAGAGCTGGTGAAAGAGCTTAGAGAGTGGTGTCAAGGGGAGTCTCTCGATCAAACCCACACATTGCTAGCAGTTGTCCCCGATGAGTTTGAAGTTGCTCAGGTAGAAGAAACTCTGAAAACTATCAAGGCTTTGGGACGAGTGCGAGTTAGAGGAAGAAAGTTTAATACAACACTTGACCGACTAACAGTACTTTCTGAATGTAAAGAGAAGATCCAACCAAGGTCCCGTATGAAGCAATGCACACCCATACCGATGAGGCTTGGCCTATTGTCATGGCAACTGAAGCTCCAGCTTTAGATGAAGATGCACAGACTCCATTGAAAGTCCTGCTTGAAGCATCAACATCTAGTGGCTCTGCTGAGTCCATCATTCGGGCTGTTGGTGACCCGTTGTCCAAAATAGAGAAGCCTTCAGGAGAGAACAGTAGTTATCGTCACCTGAGGATGTTCTGTGGCACATTACCAGCTCCTCCAGGGGAAGAAGTGTTGGAGAATTGGATCGAACAGGCTCGCTTGATGGTGGAAGAGAGTGACTGCTCTGACAAAGAAAAGCAAAGGAGGATTATGGAAAGCCTTAGAGGGCCAGCTCTAGCTGTAGTAAAACCTGTGCGGACAGCTGATGCCGACGTTACACCTCATAAATGCTTGGATGCTATTGAGAGTGCATTCGGAACAGCTGAATAAGGTGAAGACCTCTACTTTGATTTTAGGCTATTGCAGCAAGGCCAATATGAGAAACTGTCAGACGTGGACAGTCGTCTGACTGACTTACAGAGTTTGAAAGCAGAGATTAAAGAGCTGAAGTCGAGGTTCACCACAATGACATCAAAACCCCACCAAGAAGTGGCAGAAGATAATGGGACTAGTCCAGTAGCCAAAATGCCTGGGTCTGAAAGCTATGAAACTAAAGAGGTAGCAGCTTTGAAAAAACAAGTCAAAAGTTTACAGCAGAACATGTCATTGAAAGGGGCCAACGCCGCTGGTACGCCAACCAATACATTGAGGGTAGAACCATTAAAACCTGCTCAAAACAGCCAAAAGTCATATGAGCCTTTTAGAGACTCAGAAGAACGCATCTGCTACCGGTGTGGTGAAAATGGACATTTTAAAGGTAAAGACACTGGGCATGAGGTAAAGACATTCCTCAAGGGTTAATAGGTACATCCTCCATAGTGCACTTGAGAGTGAATGGCCAACAGTGTAGTGCCTTGTTGGATAGTGGCTCACAAGTAACGAACGTCTTTGAGGACTGGTATAAGCAGTTCTTGTCAAATGTCATGATTCATCCTGTATCTGGCCTGACTATATGGGGTCTAAGTGAAACTAGCTATCCCTATCTTGGCTATGTAGTAGTAGACATAGAGTTTCCAGAGAGTGTTACTGGGTCCAAAGAGTCCATCTCAGTCCTCGCCCTTATCTGTCCTGGCCCTAGAACTCCAGACCAGATTCCAGTTATCCTGGGCACCAATGCCAGTCTCTTCAAGTGGTTAGCTAAACTGTGTAAAGAGGCAGCCGAGCTGGATATTGCGCAAACCTTAGGTATTCGAGCTGAAGACCCAGCCCAGAGGGTGGTGTCAGTTGCCTGGGAGGGAGAAGAGGAAGTAGGATGGGTCAAGTGGATGGGGCCTGGCCCTTTGTTCTTACCTGCTGGTGGTAACCGCCGTGCTGTATGTAGGGTAGAGTTAGAGAGGCCCTTGGACAAAGAAGTGCTGATGGTGGAAGCTTCACAAACGGTCCCACTGCCGGCTGGGGTGCTGCTGCCACCCATGGTAGTGCCTAGTTCAGAAGTAAATGGAGAGCACTTCACTGTGTTGGTGCACAATGAGTCAATGAGAGATACAGTCCTCCCAGTTGGGACAATCATGGGTAACCTGTGCTCTGCTGTTTCAGTAATGCCAGCTTTTCAGCCAAAACCTGCATTCAAAATAGATGAGACGTTACCAGAGTTTGACCCCCATTGCATCAACTTTGAGGATTAACCCATCCCCGAGCGGTGGAAAACTAGACTCAGACAAAAGCTGTCAAAACGAGCCAGTGTGTTTTCTCTACATGAGTGGGATGTGGAACTAGCGAAGGGTGTAGATCATCATATCCGACATATCCGAGACTTTTCCGAGAGCGGCCTTGGCTTTCACTTACATTGAAGATGTACGAACACACTTACAAGATCTTCTGAAAGCTGGTATTATCATTATCTTGTATTATCTTGTAGCCCATACGCCTCTCCAATAGTCGTAGCGAGAAAGAAGAATGGAAGTGTCAGAATGTGCATACAGAACACTGAATAGTCGAACCGGTCCAGATCAGTATACCACTCCCTGCATTGATGATGCGCCTGACTGCTTGTCAGGGAGCGAGTGGTTTTCAGTCTTAGACTTTCGAAGTGGATATTACCAGATTGCAATGTCAGAAGCTGATATGGAGAAAACGGCCATCATCTGCCCACTAGGGTTTTATCAGTTTGAAGGCATGCCGCAGGGCATCACTGGAGCCCCTGCGACATTTCAACGACTGATGGAGCGAGCAGTGGGTGACATGAACCTTCTCCAGGTACTGGTTTACCTAGATGTCCTAATAGTCTTTGGAAAGTCATTGGAGGAACATGAAGAGAGGCTTCTCAAGGTGCTGGACAGACTGGAGGAGGTAGGACTAAAGCTCTCTCTGGACAAAAGCCAGTTTTGCCAACCCAAGGTGAAATATGTGGGGCATATAGTATCGGCAGAGGGCATTGGTACAGATCCCAGAAAAGTTGAGGCTGTCACCCACTGGCCTCGGCCTACTGATCTGAAGTCTTTGAGGTCTTTCCTGGGATTCTGTGGATATTATCGGAGGTTTAAAACCAACTATTCAGCTATTGTCAGACCACTCACAGAACTCACTAAAGGGTATGCACCCACGCAAAAAGGAAAGAAGCAAGCTAAAGAAAAGACAAAGACCTATCTGAAAGAGTCTGAGCCATTTGGTGACCGGTGGGACCAGGCTTGTATTGATGCGTTTAACCAGATCATCTAGTGCCTCACCAATGCGCCAATGTTAGATTTTGCAGATGCCAACAAGCCTTACTTTCTCCACACCGATGCACCTATTGGTTTGATTACGAGTAAGTGGTTGGTATTTCTGTTTATAAATAGAAAAGAACTCAGGGTAGCTAACCAAGTAAAAGGTAGTACACCAGAGGGGCGCTACACTTATATCGGTCTGTACAGGATTTACAGGAGTATTTTTGTGATTGTTGCGGCAAAAAATGTTTAATTTTGCTGCGGCTTTTTTCAAACTTTGTGATGCAATTTGAGTTTTTTTGTGATTTTTTTTTTTGCAGACAACTGGTTGAATTGTATCACGATTTAGAGGTGGAGACGGATGCAAGTATAGATAAAGGTTTAATACCATTCAAAAACAAACACAAAAGAAGCTATAAACACGTGCCAAAAACACTAAGGTGAGGAATAAACATGGCAAAAGGACCAGAACAGAAACAACAGCAAAGTGAGACAATTAAATGCTTAAATGCAGTGCAAACTGTGGCTATATATATATATATATATATGTGTGTGACCGTGATGTAGTGCAGTGGCTTTTGGGAGCTGTAGTCCATAGTAGCCTAAGGGATGTCCATGACAAATTGCCAAAATTGCAATTGAACAAAATTGTTTTGCACGGTCTTCCGCAGTGATGTTTGTTGGTAAATTAGACCATTTATCTTTACTTATGTTCGACACACGTAATCAAAAAGAGCTTTGGCTTAATGCATGTTGTGATGACGTGACATTATGCATCTTGGCCCAAATCTGTGGAAAATCTGTGGTAATTAAAAAACATTACAAGCTTCTCTAAATACTTCGGAGTTTGCATGATTTTGCATTAATTTTCTGTGATCGCAGAATCACTAAATTCTGGTGGGACTGGTATATTGTAGGTATGGGATGTAAGATTTTGGAATTTCACCCTCTCACTGGTGTAATATCACAGCACAGTGCTATGAAAGCTAGCATCTATCCATTTTAGAGTGGCATAGCCCACTAACTCTAGCTAGCTATGTAAAGTACAGCATAGAGAACAAAACTTAGCTCTGGTCTCTTCTAATGTGTGTATTTTTAAATTCATTTTCTCAATGTATTTTATTGAGAAACTGTGTATTTTTTTCTCTAACCTGTCAAAAAGTTAGCATGCTAGCTAAAACACAGCGCAACATATATAAGTTACACACTGAGGGTGTGCCCCAGATGCCCCAGAAATAAATAAAAAAAACAGAGACAAAAATACAGAGAAACACAGAAACACAAACATGAGTTTTTTAGCTAAACAACTACATAACTGGGTAAAAATACAAATTCCACAGCAAGAATAATTGTCTGACTATCATCTATCATTTCCTAGGTTCCCATCAAACAGAGAAGAAATAAATGCCTTACTTGTTCAGCAACAATAAAAAAAAGCTAAAGGCTACAATAAATATTAATCTTATAGCATCATACTGACACTCTAAGTCCTATTTGTTTACTCTCTCTCTCTCTCTCCCCCCTGATTGGCTGGAGGCTCCTGTCTGTCACTAAGTAGTCAGACTACTTTCATGCTTGAATCTGTGCTGGCATATGATGTATGCGTATAAATTTCTTGCCAATTCCAAACAGACACTAACTGTGCTTTACTATTACAGGATTTTCAGGGGCAACTCACAGCAGCCTAGGAATGGCAAATTATAGAGTATTTTTTATCCTCTTCCTCAAAAAAACTAATTTTTGAATTATTATTAAAACACTGTTGGTTTAAAATATGTTTACTTTATGAATTCATTCTCCAAAATCTAAGGACCCTTCAAAATAATACAAGTAATATAACAGAAATGTAATAAGACTGCAAATGTAATTAATTTGACAGCATCATTTCACACATTTCTATACATTTATAGTTACGTTTGCTGTTTAGGAATGTCCACAAAACAAGTTTGTTCCTGTTATTGCTTTAGATCACAGCAGCTCTGGAGCATCATCTATACAAGTTCCTGTGTAAGCTCTTACCATAGAAGTGATAGCATATTAGAACGAGTACATTAATATAAATGTTATATTGAATAGCTATTGGAACTCTTATCAGAGCTGCTGTTATGGAAAATTAATCAACCCCTTTTGACCAATCAGAATCAAGCTGTGATTAAATAATAAATTTTGTAGTCAGAGCTTCCTCAGTGACACAGACTAATCTTCCTGACCTTCCTATAGTCGAGTACAAAGAAAGACCACCTGCTTCATTATGAAGCTGTGAAAAATCCTCAGTTTTTGTGGAAAAAATTAAACAGCATAAACGCACAGGAAGTTTTTGATGACCTTGGTTGTCTCCTGCTGTCTTCACATGTTCTTCAATTTTATTGTGTTCTACTAGCAAATTGCATTATTCAACAGTACAATAGACTAGATGGAAAAATAAATGGAGTTGGCTTTGGATAGAAACACAATTGGTTAGAAAATTACTTCCTGTCATTCACTTCTCAGCTGGAGGTCATCATACATGGAGGCAAAAAAAAAAAAACTGAATAGTCTTTCACCATGCTGGTCTTGACTTTAAAGTGTGACTCATCTCCTTTTAATGGGGAAGAAAGAAATAACCACGTACAATATATGTTAGTGATGATTTGGTACACTCTACACCTGTTCTCCTATGATGCACCGTCTAAGTTAAATGATGCAAGAAAGTGGTAATGGGGGACCATGCTTCACTAACCATAGTGAGCTTTTTTGTTTTCAAAAAAGAAAAACAGGCACATATAAAAGGATGAGTCTATATTAGGCCCTTTTATTTAGAAAAAAAAAAGACTAAAACTAAGAGACTGTGATGCTGCTTAAAAGCATAATTGCATCATGCTAACATTGACAGGCTTTATTTCACTTGATAGATATAGAAAGAGCTGTGAGAGATGTGCATCTCTAACTGTGCTGACTGGATATTAGCCTTCTGCTGGAAGCTTTGCAATCATCAGACACTGAGGTTGCATAACAGTCTCGTTTTGAGTAACAGTCTAGACTTCACTTGTCACAAATCTTTGTATTCTTAAAGGAAGAAGATGGTCGAATACTCAGATTTACACACAACACACACAAAATCCAGAACATACACTAGGAGAGAGAAGGAGAGAATAACATTTCTATGATCATCCTAGTCTTTTATCAGCAAAATTCAGCTTCAGAAATAAAATCAAAGCTGTAGATAGATTTGTTGAACTCAGTGGCTCTGGTTATGAAATCTGCAATGCTTTCATCCTGACCACTGAGAGGTTCTGACATCTAGAAGCAACGGACGAGGTTACATGTGTGTGGGCAGGTGCAGTTACTGTGCAACACTGAGTCACTCTGTGCAGGCAGCAGTGATGAAAAGTACTTTCACTACTCTACAGTCCAAACTTTAATGCACTTCGGAAGTCTTAGGTCATAAGATTGACCATTTTGGGTTTAAACTTCATCCACATGCGTACACAGGATATTAATCCTTTCATTCGATTAAACTTTCAAACACAACAGCAGGAAATCATGGTCTTGCTTGATTATCTGTTAGAACTGCATAAAAAGCAGGTTGTTAAAGTCATTTGTAAAGTCAGACCTTGGCTTCATGCATCGAGTAATATTATTCTTTAATTTAAAATGTTATGCATAATAAATCATTACCAGTACGCTGATTCGTGTTAACAGAATGATGGTTAGGCAAAAATTTATTTGGTGTTTGACAGCAGTTTGCTGTCCATTTCCTCCTCTTGATGTTTTAATCAGCAGGGATTCCTGTGTTGTTTTGTTTTTCTTAACCATAATAGCCGGAGGTTCTGAAATGTTTTTGCGGCCAGCCATTTATAGTGTAACTTAATATACTAGATCATTAGGAATATCTAGAATCCAGCTATTCAAATGTTAGCTACATTATATAGACGTTAAGCAACATATATTTACTGGAACCATTACAGCGTTTTTATTCCTTTACTTAAGCAAAACTAGTCACACCATTTTCATGTGTTAACACAAATGAAACATTTTGGGTCATATTAACAATGTTATCCCTAGCTGCACTAAAATGAATACATTATTTATTCAGTAAACCCCTAATACATTATGCTTCCTGTACAACACACATTATTGTAACTGGCATCTTTCAAACCCATTCGATTAAAGTGACCAGTTGATCATCATTATGAAGAATGATATGATCTTAATTAATTTGCACTATAACAACTATAATAATATTAGCTTATAGTGATCTCCACAATTATCACATCATTAGAAGAAGTAAATAATAAAATCATACCTCTAGGAAAGCCACAGATATAGTATATGTATTGAAAGTCTTTTTAAACAGACGGCATGGTGGCACAGTGCGCATCATTGCCTCGTCACAGCAATTTGTAGACTCAGATTCCAGTTCTTGGCTGACAGGAGTAGGACTCAATGTGGTCTTCTGCTGTTTAAGCACATCTGCTTCAAGGTTGAACAAGTTGTGCATTCTGACATGCTTTTCTGCTCACTATGATTACTAAAAGTGGTTATTTGAGTTACCATAGCCCTCCTGTCAGCTCGAACTTTTCTGGCCATTCTCCTCTGACCTCTCATCAACATTATATGCAAATTTCAGAGACTATTCTGCATGAAAATAAGATTTTCAGGCAGTTGCTGAAATACTCAAATCAGCCCATCTGGCATCAACAACCGTGCCACAGCATAAATATACATTATGAACATGCCTATTTATTTGTGTTATAATGTATGTCTATCTCTTACTTAAATAGTTATTCAAGGCTTCTGTTATCAGCAGCAATTCTGCTTCTCTCTTACTTATTTAAAAGTACAGTATTTGAAAGTATCGTTCATGTAATTTTAATTAAAAGCGTTTCTAAAAAATGTTCATCTGTTTTTAAAATTGACAGGCTTTAAATGGTCATTAAACTCTGTATATATAAACATGTAAATAAGCCCTGTAAAACTGGACAACAATATATAAAGAGCTTTGATTTATTACTTTTCTGCACAACACAGAAGCTCATAATAAGCCCATAAAGACCCATCTGCAGTGTATTGCTGTATTTGCACTTCTCTGTTCACAGACACGCTCCTTTCTTAGAATCCATGCTGAGCTGTGTGGTCAATTTTCACTAGCTCCTCTAAGCCAGCACTGTTTTTTTAAACTACACTTTGCCCATGGCACGTGGTGTATTCTCTATCACCTCTCTCTCTCTCTCTCTCTCTCTCTCTCTCTCTCTCTCTCTCTCTTTCCCTCTCTTTCGCTTCTAGCCTGTTCACATTGCTGATTATGGGCAGCCGAGTGGCGCCGTTGCCACAGCAACTGTGAGTCATTCTGCGGCAGTTGGTTTAGTCACACTTCCACTGGAGAATTCGCTCCTCCACACATCTTTCACTCTCTCACTCCATTCTCTCTTTTGCCATTCTCTGTGTTTCTGTCCATTTCCAGACATTAAGGAAAGAAACGTCTCAGGTTTTGTTGCAAATGCATAAATAATCAGCATGAGCTATTGCACCTCAATGTCCACTCTGACTGTGCACCTAAGCCTGCTGTTTGATCTAATGTTAGATTTTAGCCAACACACATTTATGGTGATATGGTTGCAGTGATACTCAGATGGATGTGTAATCTACTGGTGATGTGATACAGGCAATACAGATGTGATATATATCAATTAAAAATGTAGTCGTATCCACCAATATCAGAGCAAATAGACCAGTATTGACAGATATATTTGTTAGACAATGTGGAAAAAAAATATTATCGCATTTGGTAAATTAAAAGGAGGCCTATCAAAGGATGTTGCCAAAGTTGCCAGAGTATTGCATCTGATAGCTCAACTGGTCTATAAACAATTTAGGGCCGCGAAAAGACCCTTAAGGCCTTCAGGTGGAGTATTTGGCTGGCTTACACAAACAATATGATGTAATTGTTGAGCAACTATAACTACAAAGTAACACTATGTCTAGAACATAACACTATAAATACAATGTAACACTACAAATACAGTGTAACATTAATGTAACACTACAACTAGGGTGTAACACTATAAATAAAATGGGGCACTATAACTAGAGTGTAACACTACAACTACAACATAACACTACAGGTACAATGTAACTATTTGTCTACAACATAACACTATGGCTACAATGTAACACTACAACTACAGAAATACAGTGTAACACTATAAATACAATCTGCTGCCATCTACCAGGATGATGAAGATGAGACCTGGGTGGACCTTCCAGCAGGACAGCGATGCAAAGCATACAGCAAAGGAAACTCTCAACTGGTTTCAGGGAAAAAAAAATCAAGGTGTTAGAATGGCCCAGTCAGTCACCTGACTTGAATCCTATTGAACAAGATTTAAAGACAATATGTTTAAAAGAATCGGCCAAAATCACACCTGAATACTGCGGCCCATTAATTTCTTCATACAGGAAGCGTCTTGAAGCTGTCATTACAAACAAAGGCTTCTCCATTAAGTATAAAATACATTTCAGTTAGCATGTTCAATACTTTTTCCCCCCACTGTGTCTACAACATAACACTATATAAACAAAGTAACATTAGAACTACAACCTAACATTACAATAAAATGTAACACTGTGTCTACAACATAACACTATGAATACAAAGTAACACTACAACTAGAATGTGATACTATAAATGAAATGTTATCTCTTGATAAGGGTAAAAACTTACAATCAAACCTGTTTTGTGTTTTGCAGGTTTAATATCTCGGTGTGATATTATCAACATTTTGATGCTTGCATGCCCATTCTTGCTTGTGTGTCGGTAAAAGTGTAATATGAACACAGATTTTATAGAGTCGTCTGATAATTACAAAGTCCTCTTTCAGTAGGTGGCAAGGACATTATAAAAGTGCAAAAAAAAAACTTCCCATACTTGTACTAAATGTTTTTTGAAAGCACCTGGACATGACAGTTCATTCCCCTGTCTGCTGAAAGAGAGCCCAAGGGCACTGTGTTTCTAATCACGAACGGGGGAAGCTGCGGCAAAGGAGAAGGAGGGCTGAATGACGCATGAGGTGAGAAGAGGAGCCCCACGCTCAGCCCGGTGAGAGGAGGAGGAGGAGGAAGAGAAGGAGTGGGGGAGGAGAGCAAGAGAGGGGGATGTGTGGGCGTGTGTGTGGGTGGATGATTCTCAGTGCTAAATACCTTCCCTAGAATGTATTTTCTCTCTGTTTCTCTCAAAAACAGAAACACGCTCACACACACACACACACACACACACACACACACACACACACACACACACACACACACACACACACACACACAGGCATAGTGTCACTATGATACACTCTGAATATGACTCATTCATGACAGCTGGCTTTGGTTTCTTAACAATCTCCCACTATGTCCTGCATTCAGTCCCGCTTCAACGGTGAGATATCCACTATAGTTGCACTGAAATATGACAGCAACACATAGGAGTCTCCGTCTTCTGTTTGTTTGTTTTGGTCAGGTGAAAAAAAAAGAAATTTACACGATTTTCCACTCACGCTAACGTCAAACAGCCTGATGTCGGACATTTTTTCCCCTTGATATTGCTCTGGAGCTGTGAAATGTAACTAAGAACTGAAGAAAGTCTACCTAAGGCAAAAAATCTTGTCATAAATAAATGCCGATATACACACTGGCCACTTTAATGGGAAAACCTGTACCCTTGCTCATTCATGCACTTATCCAACTAGCCAATCCTGTGGCAGCAGTGCAGTGCATAAAACTATGGAGATACAGGTTGAGAACTTCAGTTAATTTTCACATCAGGTAGCAACAAAGTATGCTTTTGAATAGATGAACATGTTGTCTACCCTTTTGTGTAATTTGTATTCCATTTGGACAATGTGTGTTCAGTCTATCGTCATTTACTTTCTCTTCCAAACTCCTTTTTTTTTGGGGGGGGGGGGGGGGGGGGGGGTAAATGATCCACCTCATTCACATTCATTACACATACAACTATATTTCATGTGTGACTTCTCAATCACTGTTGATAACATGTTATGGATTTGTCAGTGAAGGGGACTGAAAAATATCAGTCCAAAAGGGGATAAAATTTAAGGAGGGCTTCACTCTGCATAATCACCTGACATGACTGTCACTGAGGCATGAATCTACAGTCTGGGCTAGAAAGTAGTCAGTCCCAGCCTCACTTCTTCATACCAATCTGTGTATTTTTCTTAACACTGCTGGTTGCACTGTTCAGGTTACTTCTACAAAAATCTAAAGTAATCCACTTTAAGATATTTACTTACAGCAAGTAATCTGATGTTGATGACATAAATGAAACCTTATATTGTCCTTTTATTTTTGAAAGACAGAATGGGCTTAGCCCTACTAGAATATTTACAAAAGCTACCCCTGGAAAATATCATGAATTTCACATTGACTAAATTAAAACAAATTGGCAAATGCTTGTCTGGAACAGCATCGCCCTACCTCAACACTCTCCTGAAGGCTTATGTTCCCTCATGCTATCTGCAATCGGTTAACGACCGACGCTTAACAGTGAGGCTCAAGGTCCCATTCCAGAACCTTCACACTAACTGTCCCTCAGTCGTGGAATGAACTTTCAACCTCAATCCAGACTGCAGAATCTGTCACTATCTTCAAAAAACAGCTAAAGACCCACCTCTTTCATGAGCATGTAACTAACCCCTAAAATGCCAACCCCACATTATCGATATATCGCTTTGCTTGTATTTCCTTATTTGTAAGTCGCGTTGGATAAAAGCGTCTGCTAAATGAATAGATGTAAACGTAAATGTAAATGTGGATGAGTCAGATGTTTAAAGATTTCCAAATGAGATGGACTAGTTAGCTTCATTACCTTCATAGCGTTAGTCTAAAAATTAAATACACTAAAGATATTTCGACTGAACCCATAAAAAGGTTCATTTTTCTTGAGATTTTTCCATCATGAAAAATGTACATGAACTTTCCAAACAGAATGCACTGTTTATTCTCAGATGAAGCTTTCAAGCTGAGTGGTGAATGGGTTTGCATTTTTCAGCACAGCTTAATTGGAAAGGAGAAACTGAACGGCCTTCCAATAAATGTGTGTGCAGAATCCTCCCTCTGAGTCACAGATGTCTCCCACACACTCTCTGTCTCTCTCTGATTCGTTAAAAAGGGCTATAAGCAGAGCGCTGGTGGTAGGGATGGAAATGAGGAGGAGAGAGATCTCTTTAGAGTAGATGAGATGTCGAGTAGCATTGCTGTTGTTTAATATTTTAAGTGCTTTTCTGTTTCCAATGACTCACTCATCACCTATGTTTAATGGATTATACGGTATTGGGCTTCAAAAAGAACCTCTATTTCCACTATTAGATACCCATGCCTTAGAATAATATACAAACAAGACGAGCAATAAAAAAAATAGATATCTACCCTTAAAATATAGATTGGAAGCTAGAGGAACCTCAGAGGAAAAACAAGCACGCTGAACTGAGGCGTGTATAGTGGGCCTGGCACAAGAAGAAATCCCCATGGAGAGCATATGTGCTGCCATTACACTGCAGGAAAAATGCATTGCATGAATGTCTGCTCCCAGCCAGCAGGCCTCACACAGCAACCATCGAAATGGGTTAGACAGAGCACATGAGTGCTGTGTCAGTATCTCCTTGTCTCTTTGAAATTATTTTTCCAAAGACCTCTTAAGGCCACTGCTTTTGTTTTCCAGCTGTGAGCTCTGGATATAACGTGAGGGTTCTCTCACACAAGACATGGAAAATTCTGAAATACTTCCAGTATCATATCCATAAAAATATATACACTCATGTATACAGGTTATTAGGAATATCTATACACCTGTTCATTCAAGCAGACAATCAAGTGGCAGCAGCACCATGCATACAGTAATGCAGATAAAGGTCAAGAATATCAGTTAATGTTAACCTAACCCTAAACCCTAACCCTAACCCAAAAAACATCAGAATGGGGGGGGAATGTGAGCAGAAAACCATCTCAGAATGCAGAACACTTCAAACCCTGAAGCAAATGGGCTACAACAGAAGAAGGCTGCATTGCGTTTCACTTCCTTCATGCCATAACCAGAAATCTAAGGCTACAGGCTCACCCCAAAATAAAAAAAAAACATTTAATAATGTTACCTCATGTCTTTTCATTTGCAAATGTGCAGGTGTTCCTTATAAAGTGGTTGGGGAGTGTATATCTTAATTTCTAATGATATTATGGTTATCAAAAATTATAAGGACATCTAATATTGTAGCAAGAGTGAAAAAATGTAATTAGTGATAACGCTTCCATAAAGGTTTCTTTACATGCCATTATTAATGCGCATTAACTTCAGCTTTACTAAACCATAAGAATATTAATTAAAACAATTTATACCTCAGCACTGTTGAATTTTTTATTCTGATTGAGCAGAACTTGATTGTCTCTTGTCTCCAAGAGACAATAGTGGCTGGCTGCAAGGCAAATCACAGGTTTACTTTAATGCACTCATTCTTACATTATAGTTTCCATAGTAGCAAATTACACAGGAAATTGCATAGCATATGTGTTCCATAAATGGATTAAAAAAAGAATCCATGTGTTTAAGGGCTGTGCTTAAGGGTTCGGCAATTAACACAGGATAAATCCCCTCCCACATTCGACTTAATTTTTTCTTTTTTTCAAAGCAAAGTTATGTTTACTTTTTGTATATTTATGTCTTTAGGCTATCTTTAGCTCTTTAAGTTTAATATATTTTATGATATTCAATTTAATTTTATTTGTACAGCATTTCTAACAATAGGCATCATCATACCAAGCTAGCTACCAAAAATAATTTCCAAATATCGATGCAGAATATCGGTGTAAACTGCATGCAGAATATTGGTGTTAAATTAATCCATTTGAAAACCTTCAACTGATATTTAAGATGAAAAACAATGTTTGCCTCTTTTGATTCAAATGCAAGACACACATTATTTTGCAATGTATCCTAAGCAGATTATGGCCATATCCTGGTAGTCATTAAATTTGAACTCGCAACCTTCAGTTCATGAGCACACTGAGCTGTAAATGAAAGCAATGCAGCCCTATACACAGACTATTTTCCTGCTTGTAAGTGAAGAGATTTAGGTCTGTGCAGCAGATTTATCCAGCCTTGATCTTCTCTCTGGGTTTTCTTCTCAAGCTCAAATACCACACAGCATTGATTTATTATTCTTACTGGTGTTTTCAGCAGAGGTTGATCGAAACATGTTTCAAACATGCTTTATAGGGGCTGAGCACTACACTCAGATGCCACGTAGAGCAAAGATTAAATAATAAAATGAAAAATATAAACAGAAATATTACAACCCTCTCAGTGTGCAGTGACATTATTATAAATCCAATTCTCCTATACCGCTCTGTATCCATGGCACGGTTTTAATACCATACTGCTTTAAGCTTATCATGAATCATTTCCTTCTGAATGGAAAGTAAGTACAGGAGATGGCATCGGTTATTTGTGTTCTTGAGTTGTTGATTGATAATCATTCCCATGGAAGTGGAAGGGCCTCTCTGCCTGGTGACACCCAGGTTGCTATTGATTTAGCATCATAATTACTGCACAGCCATTCTTAATTTATTAGCCTGGCTGATATGAATATTTGATGTTCCCACGGGGAGTTTCGGCACCTTCGGGAGGTGGAAGGAAGGGACGGCAGCTGTGCTATAGTTACACAGCACCATGTTGCTCCCAAGGATCAACAGGAAAAACAGCATGAAGTGAGGATAGTGTATAGCTCTAGTGAATTATCACTTGTAGTATATATATATATATATATATATATATATATATATATATATATATATATATATATATATATATATATATATATATATATATATTAAACAAAATGACACATTATGCACAAAAATAATGCATTTTTCTTTATTGACTAGTTGGAAAACATAAACCCAAAACAAACATTTCCATCAATTGGTCCCTCAAGGCTTAAGTGATTGAGGTAAACAAAAATTGTTCTGAAAAATTGTATTCATTCTTCCTCACATTTTTTCCTCATTATACTGTTTAAATATCAAGCAATTATACAGAAATATGTTTTTCCATGGAAATACAGCAAGCAAAAAAGTTCTCCAGTGGAAATATATTAGCAAAGTAAAAATATTTTTCTGCGATGGACATATTCTTAGCAAAATCTCATCAAGGCATACTCCTAAAATAAATAGACTCCATAAAATATTTAAAAACTATCTCAGAACAAATATCGTTCTGATTTCTGTTTATTTTATGCTTCAAACAAGCATCCATTAGGCATTATCTAATTTGGTGCTGAAGTTCAAATCTGAATAAAACAGTTATCTTTACTAAAACTGATTCATCTCATGCAAAACTATGCACACTAATGCATCGACGCATTAGACAAGCTACTTGATAGCACACAAAACATCACCCAAGCGTCCGGCATTTAAGTCTATACCTAAGTAAAGACTAATGTATAACCTGCAAAAGGAAGCGATTGTGCTTGTATACATCTCAAAATTGCCCTCTGTACAAATGTACTTGTTATGTATGATTGAAATTACGCTGACGTCGTCTGGAACAGAGCAAGCAGCAAGTATGTAGTGAATTTAGTTATACACTAAAGAGATACAGATGATGGCAAAGCATATCAGCATATCAGTGGTAGATGATGTTTTATGCACAGTTTATTGAAGCTTTTTCTGTCCTATTAGCAATCCTGAGCATGATTAAGCATGCAATGCCATTCTAAACCAACATATCTGTCTTTATATTATGTATATATTTGTAGCTCATTTTAAACAACCTCCCTCAACTAAAATAAAGGCTAATGGTCTTTTTTATCTCAAGTGACAATATGAAAAGGAGGGAGGAAAAAGCCAAGCTGAATCCTGCTCTTAAAAGGTTCAAATACATCATTTAGCATCTGTAGTCTGAGAAAGTCTGGTCTGCCACACAATCCACAAATGGCTTTTTACCAACAACAGCTGCTAATTGCATCTACTCTTCCCATGAATACTTTAATTGGAATTTCTGCCTTTAATCCCCTTGATTGGATAATTGATATTGACTAGAGCTGTGGCGTTTGTAGCAAGATCCACTTGCATGCCGTTATTTGTTGATATAGGATTTACCACAAATGACACACTGTAATTTCTCTATCAAGGCCGGATGAGCGGTTAGCCTTGGGGACACTTTTCTCCCGTTGTCTTCGCGTGAAAATGAAATGTTAATGAATACATAGTGGCTGGTCTATGACGAGCATTCAGGAAGCAGCATGCCTTCCTCATTAAATCTAATAAAACACATCTGACTCTGGAGACACACTGGAGCATAGGCCTCATTTAAACCCTCGGTTTATCACAAAAAAAAAATTTAATTATTTTTTTATTATTATTATAATGTGATAATCAGCTTATCTGACCTAATGATTTGGCACCTACCGTTTAGAACATCATACACAAAATCTATTCTCTTTCTTGAGACACTTAAAAAAACACATACATTAGCATTAAATATTAAAGCAATAATAAATAGTATGGTTAAGAACAAAAGCTTGTAACATTACATGTATTGCACAAAAGGCAGTTTTTCCTCCCATACCAGTAGTTCTAGTATGAACCACATCACACTGTGACAAAGACACTTAATGACACTTAATGTGGTTGAAATCATGAAAAGTGCATGCACAGATTATTGTAGTGCAACATACATAGCTCATTTCATCATTATTCAGACATGATTAAAGCCAAGCAGACAGAATGGGCTAGAAAGTGTTGGAAAAGAGGAACTGAATCTATAACACACATAAATCAAAAGATGGTTATATCAGAGACAAAGGTTATATCATGGATTAGTGCGTTCTGTCGTCTAATTTATGAGATTAATGGACATTAATCACAAGTCTAGTAGCACCCAATTTCACAGTGGATTACCTAGTGCAGAGAAAATATTGGCTTTTAAACTCAACACATAACTAAATGGAGCCTGACTAAAGCAATAAACCAAACAGATACCATTCAAAAATGAGTTAATGCCATGTCAGATGTGAGGTAAGGGTCTTGATCTCCACTTTCTCAACACTGGAGATGATGGAGAATGACGTTCCCCTTAAAGGCTGACCAAGGTTCCACTCTCTGTGTTCTGCTGCTGTGATCCTAACTCTAAAATGACAGCCAAACCTGGTCCCAGATCAGTGTCTAAGGGTAATTTCTACTGAAATTTTGATATCTGAAGCCCTGTTGAGATATCAGCATAGAGTTGGTTGGGATGAGTGGAGCCATGTGCTACACTGGGCTGTGGTCGGGTGAGGCATGCGTGGCTGTCAGCAAACTCTCAGGTTGCTCCCTGGTCCTGCGTAAGTCAGAATACAGACGCTCTTCAAGGGTCACAGATAGTTTATCACTCAGCTCTGCCGTGATTGTCTGAGGACCGTACCCAGTTTCACCCTGTGGGGGTGAATGCCTGTCTGTTGGCTCAAGAGGCTGGACTGTGAGCTTGGACTCTTCTCCAAGGACTTCTGTTTGACCCAGAGTACTCTCAGTCACCGTAGGGAGTTCTGTCTTTTCCTTCAACTCTCCACTGGTGTCAGAACTGGAAGAGTGCTTTGTGTGGTCATCTTTTGGAGATGCAATACTCTTATCAGTAGCTCCCAAGTGCTGATTGGCCTTAGGCATCGCTGCAAGGTTGGCAGTCCCATCACTGTTTTCCTCATCTGGACCGCTGACTATTCGAGGAAGTGTGCTGTGGTAGCTACTTTCCAGAGGGTAGTTAACGGTCTCTCCACGGCGAAGTGGGGTGTGATAACGGTCAAAGGAGGAATGGAAGCGCTGGCCAGGATCACTATACTGCTTGGAGCGCTGCCACTGCTTGCGTAAATGCACACGAGAACGGTGCTTTGAGCGCACTGGTGACTCCTGCTGGTCAAACTGTGGATCATGGCGCAGAAACTCATGGAAGAGTGCGTCTGTTTTTTCGTCTATGCTGTAGTCCCGGCAAGACAAGGCTGGGACACGAGATTGAGCGTCAGACTGTGTGAACATCTGCCCATAGGGTGACCACACCAAACCACCCTCGTCCAGTTCCATCACTGAATCACTACCTCCACTAGCTCCCCCAAGTTCTTCTTCAAGTTCTTCATCCAAGATGTCTGTGTCAAAGCTTTCACACACTATTCCACTGTATCCAGAGCTGGTGAAAAAGTGTCTGCGTTCCATGGCTGATCCCGATTCCTCCTTGCTACCACTGCTGCTCCGGAACAGTCGTACCTCTTCAGGACCACGAGAGGGGGCATCTATAGATGCATAGCCGCTATCCATTTGTAGAAGCTTACGGGTACCTGATTCATCGCTCCCTTTTTCAGAGTCCACACTGTCTTGTTTTCTTCTTTTATCCAGACCCTCACCCCCAGGAATCTCTGTATCCCCGTCTATCCCATCCCCAATGTCCTGGGAGGGGTAACTGGGCAACCCACCCTTCTCTGTCCTAAGCCTAACTGAAGACACGCTGTCTGCATCACTATGCACTGAGTCTTTGTCATTGTTGCTGCTCTGGTCAGAAGAGATGTACTGCTCCAAAGAGGCACGCAAGGTCCAGATGTCACGATAAAGGCTCTGGTGTTCTGTGCTCTCCCGATGACAGCCCATGCCAGGAGCCTCATCTTGGGGCTCAGCACTCAGACCAATCACCCCAGGCACCATTGCTCTGCTGCAGTTTGGCTCCACCATCACCTCCACCTCTAACCTGCAAAAAGCAATGCATAAAGCCCGTCAGATACAATCACACACTTGACACAGACGGTGTGATGGGAGCTTGCACAAATACAAGTGATACACTGTAGGTGGTCTGTAAATATTTTCCCTCAGACAGCCATAAAGGAGATTCAAGCAGATGTTACTGCCAAAGCACAGATGGTGTACTGTAGTATGGCACACAGAGTATTTAATATGAGAGTAACAGTGAACAGCCAGCAATCTCAGTAAGTGTAAATGTAAAAGCACTGATGCAAACTATGAAATCGTCATGGACTAAGCAATGGCACACATCCCATATATATATATATATATATATATATATATATATATATATATATATATATATATATATATATATATGGTTATTCAAGAAAGCTGCAGGCCCTTCCCAAGCAGCTCTAATCTTCAAAAGTGCCCCAAAACTATTTGGCCCATCTTCTAAACATCATAGGTGCCTGCAAGGTCAGCAAGTCTTAGAGTACCCTTCAAAGACTCACTGACATCGCTCCAGCATGGAATGGCTTGTTTTTGCGTGCAGGAGAGGTGGATGATTGCTGCAGCAGACAGATGGGGTAGAGAATTAAAGATACCTGCCGAGGGACGGTGGGGGTGTGGATGGGGGGGAAAGGAGATGTGGCGGGCAATAGGCCACATCCTTGGTGCGGGCGATGTACTGGATAAGGTCGATGTGGTGGGCACCATTCTCCTCCTGGTCCATGCTTTCACTGGCTGCTCGCTGCCTCTGGAACGGCCTCCGTTTGGGGGAGCCTGCTAGACAGAGTGTATATCATCAGCACATGCCACAGTTAATCTATGGCTACTGTACTTCTTTATATATATATATATATATAATTTTTTTTTATTATTATTATTATTATTATTATTTCATAAAAGTATGGTGTCAATAAGATGCTTAACACTAATTCTTTTATGAATACGCTATGCCACTGATTCTTATTATGCCAGATGATGGGGCATATAGATGACATACAGGAAAATAAGCCATGACAGGATGGTGTGATGCAACCTGATTCAGAGTGAATGTATTTTGTTCCTCTCATACTGCAGTGATGTGGCAACTATAAAAAAAAAAATATATTTATTAATGAAAGACACATTGTGTTTTAATCAGTTTATAGTTACATTTAATGTGGAATGCCCACAAGACAAGTTATCACTTTTGTTCATATTATCACTTATTTTATATCAGTGTTCCCCGGTGGACTAGTGTCTAGCATGCAGCCTGGGTTCTGGAGGGTTGCGCTAACCAGTGCACCCTCAGTGTTGGTCCCAAACCCGGAATATGGGGAGGGTTGCATCAGGAAGGGTATCGGGTGTAAAACAGTATCAAAATATGTGGGCGTCTGATCTGCCATGGTGACCCCAAACGAGAACAGCCAAAAGAGGGACAAAAAAAGTAAATCACTTATCACCAGCCTCCCTTTTTTCTTTCTGAAGTTGATTAATAATGAATAACTGATGGTTAGAAAGCACTGACACTTCAGACTCCTTCTATAAATGTTACATAAAGGTCTCCTGATAGAAAGCTTCACCATATCAATGATTATATGTTTTTATTTGTTAAATAATAAGACTTTTTTATCCATTTTTATTAGGCTTAGATTATGTAATTGTCCACCACACAGCGTGAACTGCTGTTACTACGGAAACAACAAAGTGTTAGAGCAAGTGCATAAATTTAAACATGCCATTTGAATTACAGCCTGAACTACTGTCAGAACCGCTGTTACAGTATGTAAAATTATATATTATAATACCTTCAGATTTGAGAATTCAACATCACTGTGGTACAACAGAAACTAATATAGGTGTTACAGTAACTATATAATAAATAAAAATTTGCATATAACTATTGATGTGTGATTGTGAAGTCCACCCAAGGTTTATTACCTGCTGGTCCAACACCATGAAACATTGTAGGACAGAAATAATACAGCCATTCTAATAAATGCCATCCCCTTTATTCCCTCTGTTACATTGCCTGAACACCCATTCCTACTGAACCCATTCCTACTGATATTCATAATACAAAATGGGTTTCTAAATACAGTATAGGTTCCAGAGCAGTGGAACTGCAGTGTGAGCTGAGCTTTGTGTATCTCACCTCTGGTGTCCAGGCTGGAGGCTCTCTGGCTGCTGTCAAGCTTCCATCTCTTGATCTTAAGGTAAGGACTGGCTCCTTCCAGACTGGCATGCCGCCGCAACTTGGTGAAGAAATGTAATACTGGACCCTGAGGGGCACCGCTTGAGGAGGAGACACCCGAGGCTGAAGCATGTGCTGCTTCTCGCCCACTGCCCGGGCTGCCACCATTCCTCAAGCTTGTACCTCTACCTTCCATCTGGGTGAGAAAAATAACATTACTGCAAAATGTGAAAAACTGGACAAATTGGGAAAATTTCGCTGTTAATACTTGGTAACCTATTTTGAGTATAGTCAATTAGAATTTGACCTTGGGTTTATCTTACCAGTTTGGATCTTAGAGGCTCTGGACTGGGAGATGGTGGACTTTCACAGAAGCTGGCATCCACAGTGGAGTTGAGGGAATCACCTGGCAGAGCTGAACTGGAACTTAGGCTACTAAGAGCTGTCTGTGGCAGTGGGCGCATTGGAGGCTAAATACAGACAAAAGACATCACAGCATTGCCTTTTTAATTATTGTAATATTTTGAGATACTGGATTTTTGGTTTCCTTGAACTGTAAGCCATAATCATCAAGATTAAAACAAAAAAAGGCTTGAAATATTTCATTTGATGTGTAATGAATATAGAATACATGAAAGTTACACTTTTTGAATTAAATTATCGGAAAAAAATTACTTTTACATGATATTCTAATTATTTGATATGCACCTGTAATTTGCAGTACACTGCAGTATCCCTTTGACACCCAGAGTAATTCTATAATCAGAGCCTGAACTCTTCTCCCTAATTAACACTTATTCATACAGACAGCTAAACAGCACCCCAGACCTACTGCTTATAACTGACCCAATGGCATGGTCATTGCTGTGACATACATAGTATTGAAGCCTTCTATGTGTCACCTGGAAGATGGAGAGGCTGGATTTAGTGACAGGCCGTGTTGTCATGGCAATGTTGTTCTCCGATGACTCACACTCGTGGATGGTGACGATCTTGAGGGCTGCCGGTGGGAGATGGAGGTGTGTGAGCCTGGCGTTCTTTAGGTGATGGAAGTCACCCTCAGTGAGTGTGTACCTGAAGGCAGAAAGGCAGAAGGGGCTGACATGTCTGACAATACAATTACTGTAACCTGTATGGAGAAAAAGGAAAGCTAAAATGAATGGTTGAGAAATGTGAATTGTACTGTGTGGGTGTGTGTTTCATATTGTTAAAAGCAGCCTGCATGATGATTCACATATTACACATATGCTCCTGTAATACAGACTGCCAGCTCTTACACACAGATGATTTTTATATATATCAATGAATTTTATACGTATTAGAGTATATTATTCATAATGAACAGATGTGTTCTTTTCTGAACAGATACAAATACAGATATTAATACGAGGTGCATTATTGAGACGGGCTTGCCAGTTCCAGTTTACACCGCTCCCACTTGAGGTTTAAATGTGAATGTAGATACGGATATCTGGAGCACGAAATACAGACAATGGCAATGGTTTTTACCCACTGTAATATATATATATATATATATATATATATATATATATATATATATATATATATATATATATATATATACACACACACACACACACACAGAGCAACAGAGATAGCTGAGGTGAGTATGAGCAGGTTTCTGACCTTCGGCCTTTCTCCTGTGCCTTCTTGCTGTGGTCGAAGAGGGCCGCCTCATTGAAGGACACACGCCGACCTGTGCTTCCTGTGGACAGGAAGCGCTCAGTCTCCATGTCATGAGAGCTGACTGCTGACAAACACTCTGACTCATCCACACGGATCGTGATTTCTGCATGGGGAGAACAAATATACCCCCTGCTTCATTTATGTATGAAACCCTGTATGATACTGAATGCAAAAATGTGCTCGACTGTTGCTTCAATATGAACCTTAGCCCAGGAGGAAGATCAATAAGCTATTAGAAAATGTGTTTTGTATAACACCAGCATTGTGATGATGAATGCATATTTTTATTCTCTGATTTTAATTTATTAGGATTTATGGATATTTGATAAACTCCTATTATAACCTAACAATATGGGTTCTAGTTGCATGCAGGTGCAAACATATTGCTAATTTGGTTGGGTGTGAAGCACTTTATTCCTGTCTCATAATGGTATTATCTGACTTGAGGTGAAACATTAAAAATCCTGTCATTTCTTATAATCTGAGTTTGTAGTTCTACACAATTTATGTCATTCCTCTTTAATAAATAGGCTCATTCCAACTAAGTACAACAGACTTAAGGATTTTATCCTTATACCATTGCACTATTGAATGCTCAATTCTTATTGGACAAATGGTCTTGATTCATTTTCTATAACAGCATCTCTGACAGTAGTTCTGGCTGCAAGGTATATATTATACGCTTCTTTTAACACTTCATCGTTTATATAGTAACAACGTCCACAGATACTTGTTTGGCAGTTGCACCACATAAATGGATTAAAAACATGTGTCCTCTGTGTCAGCACTTTGTAACAGTCAGATGTAAAGCTGGAGCTGTAGTTTTCCAACATGGGAAAGTCTTCAGGACAGAGAAAAAGAGAGGCTGGTGAGGGATGTAAGTGATAATAGAAAAGTTTGAATATTTCACAACATTAGCTATAACTATAGATGTATAAAATATATGACATGTCATGCTACAATTAATAAAAGAAGGAAAACTAAATAAATGGTTTTGGAAAATGGCTGTGGAAGAAGAGGAATAAAACACTTTGGGACTTGCTGTTATTGGAAAAGTACTGTTATTCGTTGCTGATTATTTTTCTGTAAGAATACGCCCCAAGTGTTTTATTCTTTACTTAACAAATATGAATAAACAACTCATTTGAGGCTACAGAATATGAATCAAATAAGAATATCTAATTAATCAATCGTCATCTAATTAATAGAATAGAAAATGTCTAACAAGATTAATTAAATATCAGATTTGCCAGTTTTTTTGCATGCTACCACAGGGATAAGAATTTTGCTGATATGGAGGCTATGTCAGATAGTATTTATATATGCGAGCTGCTTAAATGCACAAGAAGACAGAAAACTCAGTTGGGTATTTCTACCAGTAAAATATCACAGTGAAATCTAACTGTTTATCTTCATAAAAACATGACTGCTGAGCGTCTAGTACAAACTCACTTAAGTAGAGTGAAAGGTTTGCATATCATCTAATCACACATCACCTTCACGAATTTTACGTTTAAACCACTTTCTGTCAGGTCTTGCCAGTAGCCACAAATATAGTGCTATAATATGATGCCAATTTTGGGTTATGAGCACAAAAACAGCTTTTTATTTACGAGAGACTAAAGAAACCAAGGACGTTTTACCATGCACCGGCTGCGTTTCCTCAATATAGGAGGTGGTCGTCTTCTCCGGATCCTCACTACGCCTGAAGCAGGGAATGAACCTTAGTACAGACATGTAATAAGAAAAGGGCCAAATTTAGAGCCTTCATCACATGTCTACATGACAAGTCAGATGAGCTCAGTCTGATGTATTCAGCCCACTGTGCTATCTGCATAAACGATACGCTGATTACAGGAGACAGTTTGTCTGTCCATATGGGACCGTGTAGCAGTGAGAATAAACTGGGGGTGCTTTTCCAGCCAGACGTTGTGACTCATCAATGTGTGTGTGTGAGTGTGTGTGTGTGTGTGAGTGTGAGAGAGAGAGAGAGAGAGAGAGAGCGAGAGAGAGAGAGAGAGAGAGAGAGAGAGAGAGTGAGAGAGAGAGAGAGAGTCGGAGCATACTCAACATGCCAGGAGAGATTAATCATTGCTGATAGCTGCTATGAGATCTCATTAGTCTCATCATTTGTGGGAGACTGCAGTGCAGGCACAGTTAGTACCTCTCAGATATTAAACACTGACACACACATACAAACATATGAGGATAAAGAGAAAATGTGTAGGATGGTAACACCTCTGCCTCCAACAAAACAAGATCTCTGGAGCTGTAAGTCATCACATAAGGAACAGTGTAGTAGCATAAATAATACTCTGAGTTACCACATAAAGAACCGTTACATGCCACATAAAGAACTATGAGGTACCACATATGAAACTGCGGTACCATAGGTATAACTGTGAGGTGTTACATATCACAGCTGTCTCTCAAAGTCTAACATCTGCCCGTGATCAGCTAGTGTTTTGCTGACTGAAAAGGGGAGAGAAAATGTCATTCTGTCGCTCATATAACCTTCTGCTTCACCATTGTGCTCTTTCACTTATCAGCATTATTCCTGCCTTCTTTGCCAGTATTGTTTTTGCACAGAAATTCATTTCCACTACTCGCGTTGCAAGGCTGTCATATGCATGCATTTAGTTGAGTCATCAGGTGGACAATGTCCATGCACATCATCGACATAGAAGACTGTGTGTTCAATGGAATTATCTACAAGGAATACTGTTAGTGCATTTGAAATAAGAATTACAAACTCAATCTCAGTCTTCTCTGAATTCACCGATGGATTGTTGATCTATGTTTTACGTTCATATCTTCACCAAGCATACAGATTTTGCAAGCAAATTCTTAAATTGTGCATTTCAATGGTGGGGTATCAGTGAATCAATGAGTCTGTCAGTCAGTCAACCAGCCAGTCAGTGAAACAGTGAATCATACAATTGGTCAATGAATTGGTTAGTGAGTCAGTCACTTACTCTGTCATTCAGTCAGTCGGTTGTTCAGTCAGTCAGTCAATCAGTGGGGAGGTTAGTCAGTCTGTCAGTTAGTCGAGTCAATGAGTCTGTCAGTCAGTCAACCAGTCAAACAGTTAAGCGTTCAGTCGGTCAGTGAGCCAATGAGACAGTCACTCACTCTGTCATTCAGTCAGTTGGTCATTCAGTCAGTCATTCAGTCAGTCACTGAGGAGGTCAGTCAGTTAGTCAATTAGTCACTCAGTGAGTCAGTCAGTGAATCAGTCAGTCAGTCAGTAAGCCAGTGAATTCTTCACTCTGTCAGTCAGTCAATCAGTCAGTCAGTCAGTGAGTGAGTGAGTGAGTTAGTCAGTCAGTCAGTGTGACAGTGAGAATGTCAGTCAGCCAGTCTGTCAATGAGGCAGTCAGTAAGCCAATCTGTGAATCAGTTATCAGAGTCAGGCAGCCTCTTCTTGAAAAGGCAGATCATCATCATTTGGAATTAATTCAAACTAAAATAGAGGTTCATTACTTGCGAGAAGTTTCTGTTGCGATGGTGAATAAATGTATTATCCTGCTATTTACCTGTCAATTACATGTTTGCGTTTGTAGATATGACAGGCTTTTGTCTCACCGTGCATAGTTCCGGTCCCCCTTGCAACAGTGGCGACAGGCAATGAACAGGGCAAACAGGAGGATGAGCGTCACTGAGAGGAAGATGGACAAAAGAACAAGCTGGAGGACGTAGCCATCCTGCACCCCATGCTCCAAAGGGAGCTCCTGAGTGAACAGAACAGAGAAAAATTGCTTTACCAGACTATCTTCACAAAATTTCTCAAAATGCCCACATGCAGATATTTTGATGTATAATACTACCAGCCATTTTAAAGCACAGGAAATTGACCCCGAATGGACTTCTGGTTAATTACAAACTTCAAAAGTAGATTTTCTTTGATATTGAAACTTTAATTTCCATTGAAAACAAAGAGACACACAAGTCACTGAGAGTTTGCATGAAAGCACTTCACGTCTGCACCATGGCAAGCTCTCATCTCTCGGCGTGTGAGTGAGTGGAGACCGTGAGGAGGACACAGGTGCATGTTGAGTTAAGTGCAGTGTTTGCTGCTCCAGAGGGTGAGAGAGCATTTGTGAAGAGTCACTGGTGCAGACCTGAGCACAATAGACACAAAGCTCTTTTCTCAAAGGGATCAAAGAAAAGAAGCTGCCATCTGCACCCATGTTACAAAAATAGAAGTGGAAAATGAACAAGTCTTTTGGCGGAACCTACAGTATAGCACCTTTCAGTTCCCCTCCTACTCCTCTTTTCAATTTCATAGCACAATGTGTCCTTGATAACTTAGCAACTGAATGTATTACTTACTTATCTGGCAGGAAGAGGCATAAAAATCAGTATTTATAGCTGAGGAGCTCAACTCCAACATAGTTGAATGATTTCCCTGATATAATACACCTACTAAACCTGGTCTCATGTCTCTGAGCAAAAAAAAAAACCTAACTGTACTGGACTCAAGCTCTTTGGGCAGTTCAAAAAATGGATTCATTATTGGTTGGTCCAGGTTGGATCTAGAAAGGTCAATCGTCAAAGGTCAAAAAGATCTGTTTACACCTGGTCAATTTATGCATATTGACTGTCAGGATTGTATTCACACTGGAATTATTCAAATGAAAATGCAGGTGTAAAGGCACCAAAGAAACATTTAAAATACAGTGGAGGAAATAAGTATTGAACGCGTCAACATTTTTTTCAGTAAACATATTTCCAATGAGGCTCTTCACTTGAAATTTTCACCAGACATCGGTATTAACTCAAGAAATCCAGAAATATAAAGAAATCCAAACATTAAAGTCCATAAATGAAGTTATGTGTAATAAAGTAGAATGACACAGGAAAAAAGTATTGAACACACTAACTGAAATTTATTTAATACTTAATGGAGAAGCCTTTGTTTGTAATGACAGCTTCAAGATGCTGCCTGTATGAAGAAATTAATGGGTCGCAGTATTCAGGTGTGATTTTGGCCGATTCTTCTAAACATATTGTCTTTAAATCTTGTTCAATTGGATTCAAGTCAGGTGATTGACTAGGCCATTTTAACACCTTGATTGTTTTTTCTGAAACGAGTTGAGAGTTTCCTTTGCTGTATGCTTTGGATCGTTGTCCTACTGGAAGGTCCACCCATGTCTCATCTTCATCATCCTGGGGGATGGCAGCAGATTCTTCTCAAGAATCTCCCAGTAAAGGGCTCCATTCATTGTTCCTTCAATTATATGAAGCCTGCCAGTACCATGTGATGAAAAACAGCCCCACACTATGATACTTCCACCTCCAAGCTTCACTGTTGGTATAGTGTTTTAAGGGTGATGTGCAGTGCCATTTCTTCTCCAAACATGGTGTGGAGTATGACAGCCAAAAAGTTCAATTTTGCTCTCGTCTCGCCAGACTACACTCTCCCAGTATTTCATAGGCTTGTCCAAATGAGTTGCAGCAAACTTTAAACGAGCTTCGACATGCCTCTTCTTTAGTAATGGAGTCTTGCGGGGTGAGTGTGAGCAGTGGAGTGCATTGCCTATTGTTTTCTCTGTGACGATGGTACCTGCTGCCTCCAAGCGTTTCTGGAGCTCTTTCTGAGTGGTCCTTGGCTCTTGAGCTACTTTTCTGACTATTCTTCTGACTCCCTGGTCAGAAGTCTTGTGAGGAGCTCCTGTGCATGGCCGGTTGATAACGTCGTGATGTTGCTTCCACTTGCAGATAATGGCTCCAGTGGTTCTTACTGGAAGATTCAGAAGTTTATGTCTGTATCTGATTCCATCAATATGTTTCGCAACAATAAGTTTGCAAAGGTCTTGGGAGAGCTCTTTGCTTTTACCCATCATGAGATGTTTCTTGTGTGACTCCTTGGTAACGAAAAGCCTTTTTATAGACCACCAATTTACTAACCCAGCTGATATTAATTTGCACAGATAGGCACTATAATTGCTTTCTAACTACTTACAGACTTCAGCTGGTTCCTTGCCTTACTTTGCCTTGAGAACTGCTTTTTCTTAGCGTGTTCAATACTATTTTCCTGTGTTGTTCCATTTTATTACACAAAACTTTATTTATGGACTTTAATGTTCTGAATTCTTTATATTTACGGATTTCTTCAGTTAATACTGATGTCTGGTAAAAATTTATTTCATGTGAATAACCTCATAGGAAATATATTTTCTGAAAAGAATGTTGATGCGTTCAATACTTATTTCCCCCACTGGATATGCGTGTCAGTCTGGGAAAATCCATGGATGTTGTTGTTGCTAAATTCTGGCAAAGATTCGATTTCTTTCAACCAATAATATTTGACACGTTTAAGAAACCATAAATATATTTCTTTCTTCTTATTATTTTTAATATTGCCCAGGGTACCTTCCTGCAACGATCATGTTGGTAAAGAAGCTAGTTTACTAACAAACGCAGTAGTCTAAAAAGATGTCTAAACCTTGTTAGCTAAGTGTGTATCTCTCACACAGTGAATGTCATACATTCATCAAGTTGTTGGATAACTATGTGCTATGTGAGAGTTACTGTGTGACATAAGCCTAATCAAAATGTCAAAATGTACGCGCCAAACATTTATTCAAACAGGAATAAAGTAACAGTCTCTATTTGTGATGTACTTGAGCAGTAGACATTGAATCGTCTGTAGCTAAACAAATTCCAGCTTAAACACAGCCACTGATTTCCCTCATTAATAAAATAATCCAGATGATGCCGGTAATTGAAGATACAGCCTGCACGTGATGTACATTACATTGGCTATCTAAGCCAACTTGAATCTGACTGAACGTTGTCTTGCAGGGCTAATCTGTTTACATCAGGCCATGAATTCAATTACAGAGGACACAGAACAGGATATTTTCTATTTACATGTCTGAAGATGCTTCTAGAGAAAGAATGAAAGCAATGAGAGAGAACAGTACAGGATGAAGGACAGCAGCAGAGATTAACCCAATGACACATCAATGAGCGAAAGGAAGAGAGATATGTACTTACTGTGGGGTTCTCTGTTAGGTTTTTCCAGATGGCAGACTCATTGCTCATGGTCCACGTCAGCAGGTGTGCCCTCCTGAGAAAGACATGCAGCCACTTTAAAGCTAGAGTTAACTTAATCTATCTTTTACCTGTTGGTCGTCCACACTGTTCGTTTTTTCCCCTCCCATTTACAGAGCCTGATACACCACAGGGACTGGATATTTGTCTCCAAGCTGATTTTTTCTTCTTCTTCTTTTTTTTTTTTTACAGTTACCATTTTTGCCAAATAGTTCCTACAGTGCTCTAACTTAAATAAACACACACACACACACACACACACACACACACACACACACACACACACACACACACACACACACACACACACACAAACAAAAAAAAACAAAAACAAAACATTGATCTCACATTTAAGTCTAGCGGGGCACTATGGGGCCATTTTGTTTCCAACTCTCCAGTATTATACAAACAGATCATCAGAGATCATCTCAAATAATCATGCGGTTCATATAATATATATATAAGATATTACACATAGTAATGCTGCATCACACATGATGTCATTTTACACCTTACTCAATACAGATTCCTACAGAACACATGACTTATTATGACTCCAACATGTAGCAGTAGACAAAGAAAAGCATTCATTTAAAAATTTAGCTTGAAGCCTATTGCTATGCATGATCATATATAAGTCCTGTTCTTAAACTCCCCTCTCTCTCTGATTCTCCATATTACAAGCCATATTATCATCCTAGCTTTTTCTGCAGCTGAGGCCCTGCAGCATGTATTCCCTACCAGATAATACCATTAATGCTGCAGCTTCTACCCAAAACCCATAAACCTCTCACTCTCTTTGTTTTGCACTCCCTTTTCATCTCCATAATTGCTTTTGCCTATCACTTATGTACACATAGATATAAGCACAAACACACATATAAACTCACCTTCCAAGCACTTCCTCTCTCTCGTATAGTAGGGAAAAGGCAACATGCAGAGCGATGTTTGTGCAGTCCCTGTTCCTTCACTGCTGAGATGCTGTCTGAAGTAAGTGTATTTATATGTGTGTGTGTGTGTGTGTGTGTGTGTGTGTGTGTGTGTGTGTGTGTGTGTGTGTGTGTGTGTGAGTGAGTGAATGTGCAATAAGCAGCATTCAACGTGTGTCTCACTGCAAAGCCCTCAGTTACTGCTGCATACTTAGCCTGTCCCTGCCCACCCACAGCCTCATAACAGCTCGACATTATCTCTCTCTCTCTCTCTCTCTCTCTCTCTCTCTCTCTCTCTCTCTCACACACACACACACACACACACACACACACATGAAATGACTATAGCTTTATTGCCTCAATGATGCCTGATACTCCACATCTAATCAAACAATATTATGTAACTGTTATAAAAATGAATCCTGCACATTTTCCAATGGTGATTAAGACCAAGGCTGTTAATAATCCAAACGTGTTTTGATATGGAGCAGAAAATATTTATTGAAGGACTTTTGTCCTTGTATGAGTTAAATGAGCTGAACACATGAATGTTCACATGTTCTGTGATTTTAAAGGTGAAATCAGAGCACAACATGGATCTAAAAAGTCTACACATCCCTGTTAAAATGGCAGATTTTCTGTGATGTAGATTAAATAAAATTAAATAAATGAAACCGAGATCCATCTTGTCAAAACGTTTTGCACCCTCAATGTTAAATAACAGCATATATTAAGTGAAAAACAATCTATGGAAAAATAGTAGAAATAAAAAAAAGTTACAATAACCTGGTTGCATAAGAATTTGTTATTTCACAAATTAATACTTTGCTGAAGTACCTTTGGATTATATTGCACCACTCAGTCCTTTTTTTGCGTAAGATTCTATCAGCACAGCATGGCACATCTTGTAATTTCACATTAAGGGTGGATTTTTTTTTCACATCACAAAAACCTGGCTTTTTAACAGGGGTGTGTAGACTTTTTATATCCACTGTAACTGCTGTGTTATATCACATCAATCAGATAGTAAATATTGGCCAACTTACTAAACTTTGCATTTTTTTTTTTTTTTTTTGCAGCGCTTTGCATTCTCTGTACTCTCCTTGTAGAGCTGTAGAGCTTATTTCTCTAAGACATTCATTTTAACCAATGTGAGTGTATTAAAGCAGGTGTATAAGATGACGAAAATCTGTATAAAATCACTGTAGTGCATTGCAGTGCAGGTGGACTCTGAGACTAAAACCAAACATACTGTTAAAGCATATCCTATTACATGAATGTTACATAATATGGAAATCACAAAGATCCCCCAAACCAACTGGTTGATCATAAAGAGATTTATAAGCTAAGGTGGCATTATTAATACTGTCCTGTTCAGCACCAGTAGTGAGGAGCTTCCAGATATCTTACATTCTTGACATGCACATGATCACATAGTATATAAAGTGAAAAACTCTGTTTTTAGGAAAACTCCCATTTCACCCATTGCATAGCCTACACAGATTACATAACAATGCTATTCAAATGCATAGCAGATAAATCACAACAACAGTAACGTTAAAAGGACACGCCTGTGCAAGCTTACCTAGCTGTAATTTGCGGGATCCATGTAAAAACGTCTCAGCCAAAGCAAGCCAGCTTCTCGCAGCGCGTTTATTTCACTGTAAAGACGTTAAGTGGATTTATGAATGAAATATGCCGGCTGTGGACACGCCCATTTTGGAAAGCACCGCGTGACGTAGAAGGAGAGACGAAGAGGATTGAGCTCCTTCAGGAATACATAATTAGATATGCAGACATTGTCATTGTTATGGAAAAGCGATAACCCCCAACAAGTGCCAAATACACTAAACGTAAGGAGTTATATTTCACATCAAATATTTGCTACGCAATTAACTGACACCGTAATGACCAATCACGGATGACGTCATTCCGTTTCGTAATGATGTATTTACCGTTGTTTTTTTATTATTTGCTTTGGTACTATTTTCACAATTAAGTGGTAATTTTTAAAAACTCTTAGTACAAAACTCAAAAAAACAAACAAACAAACAAAAACTCACACTTGTTGTTACACAGCTAGTCATGATTTCATTACATTTATGCATAATTTCTTTCCACAAAATCATTGTTTCAAAACACAAGCTTATTGTAACATGCAATTAGAACATTTATTTTAGTTACCAAAACACAATAGTTTGATCTTCTTTCAATTTTGTACTTTTAACAATCAATTAATGCAAGATACACATTTCAAATCACCATTGGTTCTGAATGAATGTTACTGTGCTGTAACACAGTGTACACAGTAATCACAATAGATATGACACTTACAACCAAAACAGACAAAAGCCATAATACAATTTAAATTATTTTATTTTTACAACAAGTAAAATATGATCAAAGAACACATCAAAAGTCACTTATGCAGGAAAAATATTTTATTTTACAGTATTTTTTCAAAAATACTGTGAAATATTTTTTCAAAAATACTGTGGTATATTGAAACAAAATGAATGTAAACAATTTACTGTAAATGGAGATCATCTCAAATTAATTAACATCAAACCTGTTTTCAATATTTGGCCATAAATTTTCATCAATATCAAAGGGAATATCCTTGTTGTTCATGTACCGTGAGAAAAACATTCTGGCATGACGAATCCAGGCTTGACATTGCTCTGCAGTTATGTCATTGCAAGCCTCATACATGGCTTGAAGGAGGGTGACATGCTCATGGGGATGGAGATCATACACCTTTGACCACGAAGTAGAAAATAATTCATCAGTTGGGTTAAGGAAATGGGAGTATGGTGGGACATATAAGGTCATGAACTGAGTTTGAGCCTGAAACCATTCCCGAACCAACTCTGCATGACGGAGCTGACAGTTGATCTTTGTAGATTAGGGTGAACTAACCTGGCAGCCTCTGCAATGGTAAGGCCTCTGTTATCCACGTGGTCAACAATGATGGCCCGGACTTCATTTGAAATGACAATATGTTGCCTTTTGTTTAAATTCCTCTGATGACCACTTCTCTGACTAGGCCCATGACCACCTCTTTTTCTAGACCCATGTCCAACTCTCTGAGTAGGCCTATTCCCACCTCTTTGTCAAGGCCCATTCCCACCTCTTTGTCTAGACCCATGCCCACCTCTCTGACTAGGCCCATGCCCACATTTCTGACTAGGCCCATGCCCACCTCTCTGACTAGGCCCATGCCCACCTCTCTGACTAAGCCCATGCCCACCTCTCTGACTAGGCCCATGCCCAACTCTCTGACTAGGCCCATGCCCACCTCTCTGACTAGGCCCATGTCCACCTCTCTGACTAGGCCCATGCCCACCTCTCTGACTAGGCCAATGCCTAGTCAGATCACAAAATGTGATCACCAGGTGAAAGAAATTAGTAATTATTAAGATTTATTATGATTGGTCTATCCTGATTGAAAGCTCTTAAAGCAAATTGTAGTTTATACCTTACCAACACACAATGATCAGACCCGTTGAAAATCTATAGACATACCAAATGATTAACTCATTAACCATTAAGTTCAGTTGGATTAAATGATAGACAAATGTATTAAACTGAATGAGAAAAGATGCGAATGAACAGTTTGATAGTAATAGTATTATGAAAGACAGTTACTGTGAATGAAAAGTTTATATAAAGGAAACACTGTAGTGAAAGGAATACTTTGTGATTTTGTGTTGTGTACTAACATAATTGAAAATATGCTGAAATGTTTGAAAAAGGTGCATTTTTAATGATCTGTTGTGAGATTAGTATTAAGAGTTTTGAAAATTTACCATTTGCTTGTGAAAATTACATTAAAGCAGGTTTTAAAAATGGTATAAGTATCAGTGTGTGCAGTGCATCTTATTGGTCGTCAAAGTAAAAAAGCAAACTGGCACGGCCTATTGACCTAAAGCTGTTTAATGAAGGATAGATGAGAATGATGAGTGTAAACAGCAGTCACTTTTTTTTTTATATTTTAGCAACATTCTGTCAGCCCTAATTGCCTGAGAGTCTTTGACAGTGACCTGGCGCCACCTTCTGGTAAAACCGGATACACTGTTCTACAGTGCAACTGTGTGACTTGTCTTCAGACTCTGTAAGCGCACCTGTCACTCCACTGTATTCCCTCTAAAGGTTTTCTTGCCTACACAGCCAGAAATGGACCCACCACCACACCCCCACTTGAATGCAACAGTTAAACAGTACACAAGTACACTCTCAGAAAAGTGGCCGTCACTGGGATAGTACTCTTAAGGGGGCCTTTTTCTACCTATAGTTAGATGAACAAAATTGTACCTTTAACTCTGTACCATTTAAGAGGCCATTTTTTACCCCAAGTACCACTTGTATACTTGAGCCACAAGTATGGCTTGACCCTTGACCTTCTATAACCCAGTGAAGCCTCTTTTTATATACAGACACAAAAGTCCATCCATTTTCTGTAACGCTTTATAACGGAACGTTGGATGTCGCAGGTGTCTCAAAGAGGAAAAACAGATATAATTTACTAGAAGGAGATACATGAAACAAACAGGAGCTAGCGTTTCATCTTGTGTTTAATGAAGCTGCTATCTCCTCACACTCCCCAGCTCCCTGCATTCTCTCACCTGGGCTCTCTCTTTCGCACATGTGCAGTTGTATACCTCCTCCATAAATACCGTAATCCTCACAGGCGAACGCTACCGATTATTCTACACAGGGTCATGGGGAGCCTGGAACCTATCCCAGGGGAGTTGGGGCACAAGGCGGGGGACATCCTGCCATATAGGGTATAATATTCATCACTGAGATGCGTTCCTGATGGTCATTTCTAGCGTAACACTCAGGATAATTAGCATGAGCAAATTTCTGCAGTAAACAAACAAGCACTTCTTTAAGTAAGATTATGTAAGATCATGTGGATAATGTCTTTATATTCTTTTTATTAAATTATTTAAAAGATAGTAAAATGTGATGTACGCTGGAGAGGGTAGAAGTAGAGATGCACTGATGTATCGTCCGATAATTGGTATCGATTATATCCTGTCAATCAAAAGAGGGTGGGAAAACACATCGATTTTGGGCTGTGTGTAAAGATGTCTCTTGTGTGGAATGACGACAAAACTGCAGTTTGTAAGCTCTGTAATCTCTGCACCGCTAAAATTTTACACCAGAAGTGAGCAGAAATGAAGCGGGAGTTTCGGCGTCGAGCCTAATTTTTCTCCCCGCGCTGCTAGCGCTGAATTAAAGCGCCAGTACACCTTTGAAAGGTTTGAATGAAGATGAGTTGACAAAAAATGAAAAGTATATTTGTAGAGTAGTATGTATCATATCCAGTTAATGTTAATATGAGTTAATGTCATCAAAAAAGTTTATATTAGGCTATATATTACCAGTTTGAAATTCAGTGATGAAGTAGAAATGCTTTGGTTTGTGGTGAGTGAATGTGAGACTAACAGGAAGTTTTTTAGAATTCAATCAATTAATTCTGTTAATATGATTGTATAACATTCAATAAGTTAAGAAATATTACTTCAATCTTCAGAATTTAGTTAATGTGTTAATGTTAATTTAAGTAATGTGTTTTCTGTTTATGAGACCAGTTACTGTGAAATAACTTGTTGAAATGGAGAGAATAAAGTTTTTATTTGCATTTCTTATCATAATTGTGGTATTAATTATTATCACTTTAAAAGATTTAAAAGGCAGAACTATCGGTTATCGGCCGATATCACTCTGAATAATCCGCTGAGAAATGTGGTATCGATGCATCTCCAGGTAAAAGGTCTGGAAGGACAGAGAACTTCATTTCCCATGATGCGAAAGAAAGCGCGCACGGCTTTATGGGTAACCCCACCGTGCCCTTGCGCTCTCGGCTGCTCATTGAATGACTGACTCCTCGCTCGGCTTGAGGATCTGTAGCCAAGTTATTTGTGCACTATAAAGTCGAGCTTTCTTCACAGTTAGAAGACAAAATGATGGCCGCGAAGTTTCTGCTTCGTCGTGCGGTTCCTGCACTTAAACAGGTTCGCTCTTACGCCGAGGCAGCCGCCGTTGGTTCTTCACAGATGTCCTTCACATTCGCTTCACCGAATGAGGTACAGACTCTCCGCCGCCTCGGCCTAACCTCACTCCACACACCACAAGAGTCGGTTACATTCCCCTATTCACATTACTCTGTAAAACATTGTAAATTACACACCACGTGCTTATGATTTCTATCTGTTTAAACTATGTCTGTCTGTGTGAACTGTGGTCGCGCGCTGTTATTAGTACGCTAGCTAGCATGGTTGCTAATCCCGTTATTAGCTTGAATTCTGAGTTTTATTTTGCTGATGTTATTTCAGTAATTGACATGCCTAGGTAGTCATTCTGTGCGTAATGTTATTACGCAATACAGATAAATTTTTAAGATTGTTTTAAATATATCTTTTAAACAGCTTCTATAAATGGTTTTTTTTTTTGGTTGTTTTAGCTTGCGTGCTGCTAGCTGAAAGTGCTTGAACTCGGTTAAGCCACATTAAGTAGACATTTTGTTACTCTACTAATTTATGAAATACAACTACTGTAAAGCAGTTTTATCCATTTTGACCATGTAATTTCATTTTAAAGTCCAAACTTAAGTTTACCATGGACATGCAGACAGTCAAGACAGATAGCTAGCTTTTAAGCTAACTTCAGTAAGCCGTCATTGACAGAACAGCGCTTCACCTTGACTTAACATTTAGCTGAAATAATCATACCTGCTGGGGTACATCCTCAGTGTGTGTGTATATATGTATGTGTGTGTGTGTGTGTGTGTGTGTGTGTGTGTGTGTGTTTATATTTATTTATTTATTTATATATATATATATATATATATATATATATATGTATATATATATATATATATATATATATATATATGTGTGTGTGTGTGTGTATATATATATATCTCTTTTGAAATTGTTTTGGTTAATAAGGAAACAAAGTTTTTGACATTCACAAAACTTCTCAAATTGGCCATAACATAGGGTGCAATTGCAATCATTTAACTCTGTATTGCATGTTTATGTTCTGTATTTGTATCTGTACATGTCTGATATGTATTTCTGCAGGTCTTCTTCAACGGAGCCAGTGTGAAACAGGTGGACGTCCCGACATTGACCGGCGCATTCGGTATCCTCCCAGCTCACGTCCCCACACTGCAGGTGCTGAGGCCTGGGGTGGTCACTGTCTTCAGTGAGGATGGTGGCTCTGCCAAATATTTTGGTAAGGTTACACAGCAGTGTTGGTTTAGACAGATTTCATCTCCTTGAGCTGATTTTGTGGTGATGTTTTCATTTGATGCACAAGTCTAAAAAGCTCTGAGGCTCAGCCGTAATAGTATTTGCAAGCCAGAATTCTGACTTTTTTTGCATGACGAAGGAAGAAAACTGTTAAAACCATTGTACAATCAAAACAAACCCATAAGCAACAGTGTACAAACAGAACAGTTTACTGTAGTCTCTCTAGATTTGTGGAAGTCACCGCATTTTGCCCCAAAAAGCTCATTTTTGTCAATGTTTAAAAGTTTGTTCCCCAGATTATAACTGCCACGATTCTGATAGGCCAGCTAAGTGTACAAAATACAGACTTAAATCCTGATGACAATAACACTTAATGTCTTAACAGTTAATGCATTTTTTTATTTTTAACTAAGGATCAGATGATGTACTGTGTACTACTACAGCAGCAGATCTGAAATCTAATATGTTGAGGGAGCAATTTCTTTTTGTGAGGTGCTGACATATTGAATATGCTGACTAATTATTTTATTAAATTATCAGAGGTGGCCAGATCAGTAGCCATGTCACCCATTTGCGTGTTCAGGATATAAATTGCTTTATTTATAGATGCCAGATGAACAAGCAAGTTTAACAACCAGAACACATAAAATAAATAAATAAATCTGGCTGACAGAATTATATTTTGTATGTGCATTAATGAGAATGCACTGAGGATGGACAATTTCCTCTTCAGAATTAGGAACACCTGAAAATGCTGACACAAGCGAGCTAAATAAAAAAGCTGTAAAAGCTGTATAAATCTCCTGCTGAGTCACCTCATGGTTAAACATGCAAAGAGAAAATAAAGACGCTAATCAAACACAAATAATATTTTGTGTGTGATGTGAGAAGAAAACACCACATTTCATAGCCAAAATGCTGGCCAGGGACTTGCTGACTTTAAATAAATAATTAATTAAACAAACAAATAATATATATATTTTCTTAATAAAGGGCACAAATGTAATGTGCTATATGATTATATAGTTCCTTAGTCTCTATAAATGCTTTTAAATAGTTTACTGGTTATAACATCACATTAGGTATAACTTTTTTTTTTTTTTTTTTTTTTTTTTTAAAACTCCTTGGCAACCAAAACATGGGAGTGGGCAGTATACTGGAGCTATCTTCTGATTTATCCACCCCGATTCACCCTGGATTTATTATACACAGATAAACAGCTCCAACAGTGTTTGTTCTGTGCTTTAAGGAAGAAGAAAATAGAAAATACTCTTTTCCAGAGATTGCAGAATTTAACAACCTGATTACTAGCTGATCCTGGCTGATAGCCCTATTAATAAAAGTAGCTGTGTACCTATTTTCCTTTATTAAAACTTTTGGACAGTTACACTTATTGTGCTTCCTGAGTAGTGGACCTGGACGACAGCTTGAAGTTAATGTTAATGAACTCTGTGACATTGAAAGTGTTTAGAGGTGCAGTTATATTTGTTTCTTTAAGCAGTAAAACTATTTATTTAAATCTGTTTCGCAGGCTGTAGGACAGAGATGGGTTGCCATATTCCATGAGTTAATCACATGATACTAGAAGTTAAGTCATAAGGATCCTGCAGTGAGGTTTGGTTGTGTTTTGTGTTGCAGTGAGCAGCGGTTCAGTCACTGTCAACGCCGACTCTTCAGTGCAGCTGCTTGCTGAGGAGGCTGTTCCTCTCGATAGACTGGATCTTTCTGTAAGAAACGCATCACATTGTTTTCTTTAAAGTTGTTGACACGCACAATACTTTCCACTAAAAAAAAAAATTGACGACAAAAAAACGCACCTGCACTTGTACTACTCAGGAATCCAGATTCTGCGAATGTTCAGATTAGATACTCTTTATATCCTAAACCCATCCAGCAGTGCTCCAGGATAACTTTTTTTCAGAAAGCCCATGAAACTTTGAGCCTGCTGACCCGAAGTGAAAACTGCCTGTCCCGAATACTACACTTCTAGGTTTTTTTTTTTTTTTTTTTTTTTTTTTAATTTTTAGTATGGCACAAATTTACATTATTATAAGGGCTATGTGGAGTTTAAATTAAGATGAGAGATTACTGTTATAAATTAGAACTGGACGATATGACAATATCGTATCATGGTACTTGAGGTCATTTCTACAATACTTGATGTGCATCATGATATATATAATTTAGCTGTCTGCAAAACATTAAAATGAACTGAGTTTGATGATACTTTTCTTTAATGCCTACAAAACAAGATTAAGTTTAAAAAAAAAAAAAATTATGAAATCAGCAGCATCCATTCAGTACCAATTAATTTGTAATTATTCAAAACTTTTTTTTTAAATTACATCACCATACTCACAATATCTCAGAGAAGTGTATTGTGTAATCACTTACCATGATGTTGATATTATATTGATGTTAAGTGTCAGTGTGTTTTTAAGGGATTGTTTCTTAATCCAAGTCTTTAGAAGTCAGGGGACTTTGAAGTCAAGTCTTGTTTGGTTTCTGAAGTTTCCTTGCTTAGTAATGTTTTGAAGCCGCAAATATAATTAACACATGCTGCATTTTGGCATTGTGCAGACTGCATTTAAATCTCACACTCTTGTCTCCAAATTTCCGTTTATAGTCAAATGCAGATTTACTAAATTAAATAGATAAATTGTAATTATATTATTATCCAGATCACCTTTAATGTCCAGAACCACCTTATACTTTTCAGAAAGTTAGACCTACTTTATGAGTTAATTCTTTTGTCTTTTAATATTTTTACAGTGATATTATATCAAACACACGAGTCAGTTTGAAAAACTTGATGCTGTTTGTGGTGAGTGTGTGTGATTTAGAAATGTGGATTAATGTTAAACTGAGACTATGCCCAGGGTTATACTTGCTCTTAACTCTTATGCAAGATGGCTGCTGCATGTATGGTGTGTTACTCTGTATATTGATTGTGCGCATCCAAAAAATGAACATGACTCATGCACGGAGTTAAACACCAGCGTAAACATGAGGGGAAGTATGTGAAGCAACATGCAGTACTATACGGATTAGATGATAGAAATATACTCTCCATGTCATGATGAGATTTGATGTTTTGTGGTTTGATGGCCTGATCTAGCATCTTGATGCTGATGTTTGTTAAATTCATAAGATACACATGATCATTGTTTACCTGGTTATGTAAAATAAACAGTGATCAAAGAAGACATTCTTGTCTGCCCCCTAGTGGACAGAGGTTGTAATCTTGTATATGTGTGAAAGGTGAACATAACCCTGGCTCCTTCCTTTGTTGTTGGTTACACAAACCTTATAGCACCAGTACAAAAGTAACTTAAAACATCACTCATGTCTTGGCCGATTGTCTACATTCAGACATTTTCATGCAAGTTAAACTATCACTGTAAATGTAACATGACTGATGTGCCATTTAAACTTGCTTAAATGGACTTGAAAGCTTTTTTGCCTTTTATTAATTTCCTCTGTTATGTGTATTATTCACATTGGACCCTTTTTAATGCAACCTTTTTCTGCCAGGCTCGTTCACTCTGCAGAAACGGATGACTTTTTATTCTTCCGAGTGATAGCAGTGCTCGGGGGTCTGTGTGCTTAATAAGGAAGGAAAGGTCAGTCCCTGTTAAAGTGCAGAGGATGTGTCAAATCCCCATTGGGAGACCTTTAACTCCCAGCAATATTTGGCCTTTGCAGCTGTGTAATCGCCACCATAACAAATGTCCCTCGCAGGAAAGAGGCCATGTTAATTTGCTTGACTGTTGAAGAGATGTCGCTCCCCACACAAATGCTACTGTGGGCTAACGGTTTATGTTTAAAGTCTTTAACCAAAAGAGACTCTCCAAACCTTTTTTTTTTTTTTTTTTTTTGGTAAAAACAAAAGGTAATGTGCAGGATGTTCTTTATTGCCACAGTGGCAGGAAGGAAGGTCAAGTTGATCTGTTACCTGGTGTACAGTAAAGTTATATTACTGACATAAATGTTAACTTTTAAACCAGGGTCTGGCCATCTGTTGAACATTAGTCATACAACACCAGTGTTAAGATCAGAGTTGGGAGTTTGTTATTGACTTGTTTTAAAGTTATAAGGTTATTTATAACTGGGTTATTTCATATTATCTTTTTGCTTAGGAAATGGATAATCATACCAGTCCAGTCAACGACTTTGTCTGCATAGATTTTAATTGTATACAATTATACCTGTATTGTCAGCATTGTTAAATCCACAGCATCAGTATTGATATTGGATTTTATAAACACATGCACTTGTTCTAGTATGTTAAGATATAATTCATAGAGACTGTGTGTTTTTTGTCTTATTAATTTCAAGAGAGAAAAAAGGCTGGTGAGAGAACTGTTTAAAGCTTCTGTAAGTTATAATAGGAACTAGCTTGTTTAATGAACTGTCCACAACATTAAACATGATTATAAATGTTTTAAAGTATGGTGTTGTGTTTTTTATTCATTTAAAAATTTTCCCCATGAATGGCAAATCACTGTGGTATCTAAGGAATAAACTGTTTTGGGACATGATATTATAGGATAATCCACTTCAGGATGGTCAGGGCTCCAACCACCCTAAAACAAACCTCTAATGTCTTTTTAAAGTTTATGTATGATGTTTCTCCTGCAGGCTGCTAAAGCTAATCTGGAGAAGGCCCAGTCCGAGTTGGTCAGCGCTTCAGACGAGGTCTCCAGGGCAGAAGCCCAGATCAGCTTGGAAGCCAATGAGGCCATCGTCAAAGCTTTGGAATAAAAAATTTTCGTCTTCATGGTATGTCTGTACAATGTTGAGTTATTCCATACTTATTGTAATCCTGTCATGAAGACATTATGTAGATCCAAAAATACTTTAGGCCCAATGTTTATTTATAATATTATGAATTTTTTGTAGAATTACTTACACTGTTGATCTTTGTCTCCAGGTCAGAAGTTGTTTGTCAATTCTCAAACCCAAGCAAAGTCAGTAACCGCAAATCAAGCCGATTGCTTTGTACAGTGGATGAATATACCAATAAATGTATTTGGAAATAATTCATTGTTTACTGGGTTATTTTTTAAAATTTTTTTTTTTTTTGGCCAAGAGTTTTTAAACTCTTGACATGCTTTCTGTTGTGTGTCCCTGACAACAGGGATTTTCAATTTTCAAAGGGACTCCTTTAACTGTAAAATAAATTCCACTGACAACCTTAGTACAGATTTATTTTATGAAAACACTTCAACTATTCAAATGGTAGGCTCATTGCTATTTTTTTTTTTCTTTAGTTATATTCTGGCTATTTACTTACTACACTTTTAATTCCTAAAGATCCAAAATGTTATTTGTAGACTGGCTTGTTTGAGATCTTGAGGTATAGATTGAACTCGTTCAATTCAAATGACCAGTCAAACTGAATTAATCATAAATATGAGCTTTTATAATGGTGGCTTGTGCTTTTGGACAACTGTAATAGATTAAAAACAATCACCGGCCTTGCTGAAGTGTGGTGGTCATGCAGAACCTTTGAGTGCCAAACGGGGGCAGTACTGTTCTATAGAAATCCCCCTCCTGTACATAGGCGAACCCCTGTGGCACCTAATAAACTGACATGTACACAACTACACTACCCGTAGTGTAGGTGTAATTTTAACATGGTGGTTTTTGTTTTTTTTTGTTTTGTTTTTTTTTCCTCCACAACTGTCATCTTAATATCTTAATACAGTAGTGGTCATTTAAAAGATTTAATTTGTCCCAAAAGTATAGAAATGTTGAATGTGCATGGTCTTACATTTCAGGGAACAGGCATTCTTACTCTGGTATTATTTGATTATTGCCCGACCCCTTTATTAAATTGAATCAGCTTTAAAAACATTACATTTTTCTGGTTAACACAGGGGCATAAAGTTGACAACTTGGCTATAGAGTTAGCAGAATGCAGTGACCTGGCAATTTGTGTGGGAATAAAATAAAAATTAAGCTATATTTAGTAGTGCCTGGACAACAGCAAATGCACTTAGTGGTTAAAATTTATGTCTTCTAGTGACTCAAAGTCTAGCTCCTGTTCATGAGTTATTTTAACTGTTTTTAAATGTGGAATGTCTAAATAAATTCCTTCTGAAATTACACATGAAATTAAAATAATTATTATATTTAACTTAATAGCTGACACCCTGTTAATAGTTCTGTGTTTTATTTAATCTGTTAGCGGTGCCAGTGTTTCTGTCCAGTGAAGTGGGAATTCTTATCATTTGATGGTCTGAGATTTTCTTAAATGCAGGTTGTCTTCACAGAGCTGTGATCATGTGCTGACGAGTTTTTGAAGACAATCACAAGGTCTTTTATGAGCGTTAGATGTCTGTTACGGCTGCATGCTCTCACTTGCTCTCGTTCCTCACTGAATCAGGAGGGATTACCACAGGCCATAGTGTTCCGATGAGATTCTGATCAACTATAACGAACGTTAAATACTTACATAATGAACGTCTACATAATAAATTGTTTTAAGGCTGTTAGATTTAGAATTAAGTTTGAAGTGCAAACATTGCAGTTAATCAGAGGGAGCTGGGTTATGAATGAGCCTTGTGTACATGGTTTGGTGTGTTTCTTTAATCAGTAATGGGGGAGATCTAGGAAACCCAGTGTCTAGCCACATCATTGCTTCATTATTGAAACATCTAAATATTTTCCTTCACTCATTTCTGTAAAAGAGCACCTTGTGCAAACTCCCTTGATCAGATTTCTGTGATTTTGAGGAGTTCTATAGCTGGTTGGAATGTTCATGAATTAAACTGTTAATAAAATTCAGGCTAAAGAATTTAAAAAAAAAAAAAAAAAGATAAGACATACCCTTGTACTAGCATAGTGGTTAAGGTTCTGAGCTAGTGATTATAAAATTGAGTTCAAAGCCCAGGACTACTGTTGTGCCCTTGAGCAAGGGCCTTAACCCTCAACTGCTCGGATGTATACTTGGATTGTAGCCTGTCTCTGATCAAAGCTGTTTTGAATAAAAATGTTTTCAGGATAAAGATCGGAACTTTTGTTTCTGTGCTAAATATTCTTTACTTGTAACAAAATGTTCTGTTAGTCCCTTCACTACTTTAAAATAAATAAATTATATTAAATTGTTGATTTTTAAAGTTTCTTTAAAATAATGCGTACATATATTTTCTATAACATAGACCTGAATTAAATTCTAACCTCGAAATAGTTTAGGCTTGGGATTTAGGTTTGTTTTTTGAGGTTTGCTCAAAAACAGCATAGCATGCAGCATGTCTTTAATAGGTTCTTGTGGAGGACAGTTGAGAGGTTTCTGGGTAAAGTGTTGCTCTTTTTGTGCATGGTCTGTCAGGAGGCAGGCTGTGAACTCTCGGCTAGCTGTGAGATACTGCACGCTGGCTGGGTGTGGGCGGTACGGGAGAAGGCACGCTGCTGTTTAGAGGTTGCCCTTTTATGCTGATAGTGCAGAGTTTCTGCAGGGTTCAGTCCTACGTCTGGTCCTGACACTAAGCTGCAATATACGTCTATATCAAGTGCACTACAAACCTAAATGCCCCGTGGCTGCCTGTTAAAGCACCTAGGAAATGCCACATTCTGAGCAGTCCACTTTCATCTCCTCATCTATGACCATGCCACGTTTGCTACTGACTGATGTTCCCTCTTGTTCTCTATATGTATTTTGGGATTTATGTAGAGCAATGTGAACCACAACACCGCCTCTTCTGTGTCATCGAAAGCAAGGTGTAAAAATAGAATGTTGGTCAAGTGTTTCAGAGAAAGCTGCAAGTCTTCCTTCCACATCTAGACACATTTTAATCAGCTTGGTCTTCTAAGTAAAAGTGCCTATCTTTTGGTGTGTGTGTGTCTTTACCCTTCTAATTATTTTATAGCTCTGTCATAGATGGCATGCTTCCATGTCTTTGAAACCTTAGCTGGAAGGTGATCTGTCATAAAGCCAAACTTTAGAGACACACACACACACAGACAGGTTATTCGTTTGTGCAAATTGACCTTAATTGAGGGAGAAATTATAATTCAGGTGAATCCCCAAGGGTATGTTGATTTACAGCTTCATCTCCCTGATAATGATCTAGTTGAAGCATTATGTATAAAGGCCACGCTCTGATGGCAATGTAGTGAAAACTTGAATGGCTGTGTATGGATTTTTATGGTGTAAGATGAACTCCACTGAGCACTTTATGGCATGTAAATGGGTGCTCAGGGCCTGGGTGTGCTTGTGCTAGGAGGTTTTGCTCTTGGGCCCCTGACTCTGCCTTGGCAGTTAACAATGGGAAGTCTGTGGCAATCCCACATTCCAGAGAGCAAAGTGTCACATTCCAGCAAAGTGAGGTGGGGAGATCAGTGAGGTGGCACAGAGGGGGTGAGGCTGTGGGCATGGGGGTCTGAGCCAAAACAACACCCACTCACCCACCACTTACCACAGCACGGATACTCTCAGCCTGAGGTCACATGACTATAAACTATGGCGTGATGGGACTAGCAATTTTAGGTTAGAGAATGTTTTTGGAACATTACCGTCGTAAGCTAGTTACCTTATTTGGATAGTAAAGGCATCCTGCTATGTGTCCTCTAGAATAGGGAACCCTTTGTTTTAGGGTTTTCAGTGCAATCTTTGATTCCCAGAGGGGCAAACCAAATAATCCTTTGGGGTGCTACATGGTACTTTTTTCCAATGAGTGTAGTCCAAGATGTTTTCTGGATGATTTAAAAACATGCACTTTAAAAAAAAAAAAAGTTTCTCAAAAATTCTTTGAATGGTTAAAGGTTCTCTTAAACCTTTTCAGAAAGTAAAATCCTTTTAAACAGAACTGTAGTTACCACAGTGTGATAAAGCTGCTCATACAATGTCGTTGCAATACTGGAATGTTAACATTTACACACAGGAAACCTTTTATTATCTAAACCTTTCAGAACATCACTCATAACCTTTCGGAACAAAGCAATATTTTTTGTTTGTAATGGGATAGCCCAACCTTCTCAGACCCATTAACTACATTACTCAATATTCTGATAACATTCCTCACTGGGGAAACCTGAAGTTAGTAAGTTCATCATGTGGTCATTATACAAACAGAAAAAACACAACATGATAAACAGCTAACTGTTTTCTTTTGTTTTGTTTATGCTGTGGGATTTTTTTTTAGGAGTGTGGATTTGGCATATTATTGGGGTGGGGTTCCAAGAATTAAATGAATCCCCACCCTAAATCCCACAACGCACCCAACCCACAGTGTAAGACGATATAAAAGCAAAATGAAACCTGAGGCAAATTCCCACACCTGAGAGGTTTAGAGTCATTAATACACAGACATGCCTTTAACTCTTGTAGCAAAACACCATATTCTCTGTATTGAGGGACAGGGACAATTGATGCCACCCCATTGCCTTTGTTTTTATTCCTGTCAGTCTTGACTTCTTCCTTCTCTTCATCATTGAATCCTGAGTAAGCTGGCCTACTTGAAGATTGCACCAATTTTCCCTCGAGTGCAGCTCTCTTTCTTGTGTACGTTTTTCCTCCAGAAGTAGCCAAGCTCGTCAGCCCTGCAGCGAGTACATTATCACATGTGGACTATTACACCATGGAAAACTTGCTTGAAAGGGACCCATATTTGCCATTAAAGAAAGGAAAAGTGGAAGGACAGTAATGCCCTGTATCTATATTAAACTAGAGTTGGCGAAGTGTGTTTAAGTGGGAAGTGAATAGTTTTTGGTATGAGTCACTTTCCCTGTCTCTACCCCTGTTGTAACTGAGGCTAAAGGCTATTAGTTGCTCTACTTTCCTAATCACACATCTCTGTGCTGCAGCTCTTGGAAAATATGCCATCAAGCTAGTTTCCATCCTGCACAGCCCAGACGTGCTACATTTGTTCCTCTCTTGACGCGCTTGCACTAGTTTGGACAAGATCTGGATTACACTGCAAATGAGTGACACCTTTTAGTTCAGGGAGGGCAACATTGTTAAGCACAGCCAGGGTTATTGATCAAACTCAGCTGGCTGCTTGGTGTTACATTCTTGCAAGGTTGCAGGAAAGAATAAGTGGCCACTGACATTTACGGGGGACCCAGTGACAGCAAACCTTGATGACGTCCGAACTGATAGCTGATCTCTTTTTAGTGCAGGGAGGGGCATGCCGTGAGTCAAACCATCGGTCACCCAAAGTGCTGTGGCCTGACTGCTTGTCCTTTAGCAATGTATGCTGTGATTACCGTGCTTCACATCGAGTAGGTCAGCATTAAATATGGACCGATTGCACTATGCTCTTTACAAAAAGACAAGAATGCTCATCAAGAGAAATCTGTCAGTAATGCCTGAGTGTTCTACACAATGCTTGTAAAAGGAATACCAATGAGTCTTTAGAGGGAATTTATATGGCATCTATATGCAGCTTTTGCACTCTCTCAGCAGCTCCAGAATGCAGATCAGGTGGTCAGAAGGATCTCAAATAGATCCCACCCAGAATTCTAGGAGCTGGTAGAACATTGCATGTAGTGTGTAATGGGTCATCGGAGGTTGTGTAATGTTGCGTCAATAAAGAAGGAAGTTGGGAGGGGAATTGCAGCTATCAAGCTTCAGCGAATGTTGCAATAACACTTAACGACAGACACTTGATGCATGTCATCGAGAGTCAAGAGTCATGATAAGAAGGGAACAAATTACAATCCAGCTGGATTACATTAGCACTGCATAGCACCACATTATAAACATGGCTTGGGCAAGTTAACATCAGATCAGGTCAACAAGACTTTAAAAATAGACACATCACACTAATTATCTCCGAAGCTCTGGACCTGTTGATGCCTGAGTCGAATAACATGACTGGTAATGATATACCACCTGGACTAAAAAGAGCTTGGCTAATGCTGAAAATGCATAGAGGTGAAAGGTCACTCTGTTAACAATGGAAATCACCCTTGCTGTAGTAGTGGAGGACTCTAATGTGGCTCATGAGTTCAGCAGTGACATTTGGTAACAGCGCTCTTGCTAGAACTGAAACTGTTCTGACTGGTTGAAGCGTGAGAACATGACAGCAGCAATACTGCATGTTCTCATGATCTGTCCAGTGGGCCTGAGTCACAGCTATTATGTTACATGATTTTCTAGAATGAAAGACCAGACTAGGTCTTGAAACCCACTTGTTTTAATGAAAGTTTGCTGGTCAATGCTATCAATACTATACAGACAGGATATGGTATGTCAACAGTCAAGACACCATTTTCCATCCTGTTTATCCTATACAGGGCCATGGGGGAGCCCGGAGCCTATCCCAGGGAACTCAGGGCACAAGGCAGGAGACACTCTGTGTGGGGTGCCAAATCCATTGCAGGACACAATGGCACACATGCACACAATTTCAAATTGCCAATCAGCCTACAACACATGTCTTTAAACTGGAGGAGGAAACTCGACTACTCTGAGGAAACCCACAGTGCATGGGGAAAACATGCAAACTCTGCGCACAGAGGGCGGAGACAGGATTTGAACTAGGGCTGGGTAAAAATATCGATTCTCTAATTTTAATCGATCTTCAATTTAATGAAACGATATCGATAAGGGAAATGCCCGAATCAATTCTTAATGCGTGCTTTACTTGAGAGGATGTGAATATTATCTGCAGTTCGTCTCTTGTCCTGAACATGTTGCCATTTTTCATGTTTTGAATTTTGAAAATGGTTTTATTTCTTAAACATGTTTCAAGTTGTTGCACATTTACAGTGTTTTTGTTTTTATTTTTTTACAATAATGTGAATTGTGCAGTTTGTGCTTACCCTGTGTGCACTGTATGCACATATTTGTGATTTCTTGTTACAATGTTTGTTACTCAAAGTAAAAGTAAAAAGTAATTACACATAATTGTGTGGGCCTTATTGTTAATGTAAACGTTTATTTCAGTAATATAGCTAAGTAGGAGGGTTTCAGTTACCAGCATTTATATTAAAATATGGATTCCATGTCTGCAAAACTAACATTTTAAATGAAATATTGATAACTAATCAATATTGAATCGATATTGAAATCGAATCAATATAAATACGAATCGAATAGCCAAATTGGTCACAATACCCAGCCCTAATTTGAACCCCTAACCCCAGAGGTGTGAAGCAACCACTAAGCCACCATGCCCCCTACACCCCAGCACCATTTTATCAGAAACAAACTTAAGAGCAAGTTTACAGTAAAAAAAGTTTACATGTAGAATAATTGTTTCTTTGAGATCCTAGATCCTAGTTACAGAGTGATAGTGTAAAATCATCAACACTACTTAACCACTATTTAGATATTACTCTACCCATCAGGTTAATACAAGCTTTTCTATCTTTTATCCTCTTTATAAATCATCTTTATTGCCTTGTGCTTCAGCAACAGGAATTTGTTGTAGTGTAGGCGTTAACATTAAGGGCTTTTTCACACCTATGTGGCCAAGTGTGATGCCTGTTTCTGAACACAGGCACAGTCCTGAAAACTGATCTCTAGTCCACCTGGGGGTCACTTGAAGTGTACTTTTACGTGAACTTGGGTGCAGGGTTACACTATGTGTGAAACGATCGAGTATCGCGATACTGTTTCAAGTTTCACAATGGTGGGTAAAAGACATGTGGTCTACAGCAGAAAAGAAATCTCTAGAAATATGGAATTAAGAAGGCTTTTAAATGCAGGTGACTCTGTATATTTCTGTATAAGCTAGCAATTTTGGTTTTTGATTTTTTTTGTAATCATTCAATTAAATAAATATTAAGTCAAATTACAGAATCAAACCTATTGATTTACATTTCGCAAAAATTAGAACTGCCTCACAGTTCCAGGGTCTCTGGGTTTCTTCCCACTTCCCAAAAACATGCCAGTAGGAGGATTTAACTGCCCCTACGTGTGTGTGTGTGAGTGTGTGTGTGTGTGTGTGTGTGTGTGTGTGTGTGTGTGTGTGTGTGTGTGTGTGTGTGTGTGTGTGTGTGTGTGTGTGTGTGTGTGCGTGTATCTCTCCCTGTGCTGAACTGGCAACCTATACAGGGTGTATTCCCTCATTGCACTCAGTGTTCCTGGGAAAGCTCTAGATCCACCACAGCTGTAACCAAGATAAAGTGGTTACTGAAGATGAATGAATGAATGAATACACATGGTACAAAAATGATGCGTAAAATTACACAATTAAGTCACAGTTCAGAAGGAATTCATATATGTGCCCAGAATCCATCATGAATACAGACCCCAGTTTTTGAGTCAAGTGTCAAAACGGCCTTTAAAAAAGGAAGCACAAGACAACTTCTACTCTCATTATACAGTAATACAAAAGCAACATGAACATGTATTTAAACTGCCAGTCTGACTGTATTACCACTTGGATTGACTTTGTTAAAGGTTTACAATAGCCTGTATGTGCAGATAATAGGTCAGAGGTTATCGAACAGTGCTGCTGGCTGTAGGCCAGAGTAGCTCGTACATCAAATCCTCTTGCTATGCAGACATGAAAATAATTTATAACTCCACTCCTGCAGGTTGCTTACTCAAGAAGCAGCTATCATGGTCCAGTGCATATCGCTATTTTAAGTGTCTGAGTGGACTGTCCATTACAGTGATCAATTTGGTGCATGCTGAGAAGAGGGCATCAGTGAAATGTCAGGGTGGCGCAGGGCCTCTTGGACACAGCCGCTCTGTGTAGCTCACATTCTGATTAAATTAGCCGAACGTAGGATGGTCGTAATACAAGGTGACCCAGGATTAGCAAGGAAGTGTGTGTGTGTGTGTGGGTAAATGTGTGTGGGCAGGTGAGTGGGTGGCGGATAACGAGTGCATCTCGAGAGCAAATACTGCAGACTAACCAGTATTTCTAAACTGAAAAAGAGCCTTGTATTAGGATTTCCAGTAAGGCAGCAGTGCTGTAATGACATAAAAAGTTATTTTTATTGTCTATTGTCCCAAAAGTCTGGGAAAAAATTGGTGAAACCGGCAAATATCAGTAATGAGTGTTTTAGCAATTTAAAAGTCTTTTGTGTTTGTGAAGTCAGCTGGTACAATGACAAAGCATTACACTTTCAGCCACAGCAAGCACAAAAATATACTGATTTATAACTTTGACTCACAATTACTCTGCATTTTAAATCTGTTTCTAATTTAACTTCAGTATTGCATTGGTCTGTATTTAATCCCCATCATTACCTTTTTCTAGTCTGATATACATTCAACACTGGTTCCAGAAAGAAAAAAATCTGTATAAAGGCTACATTCCAACACCATTCATCAGCCTTATGTATTAACCTCCTATTCAGGAGCTTGTAAACCACAATCCTTGGCTTGATGCAGATGTTCCCTTATACGATTGTTTATAATTCAAGGAAATATCATGAAAAAAAACAAAAAAAAAACAGTGGTGGGCTGACAGATATGTGGGCTGTCAAATTTCTTTGACTTGAAGCAGGCTGGAAGAATTACTTTGATAGATAGGAATGCTGTTCCCCCACATGTGAACGTACGCCCATGCACGGCCTACACGTTTCAAAGAAAAGCAAAGTTCACAGGTTTGAAACGTACCGCTTGAATATGTTTATCATTTGAATACCTTATCACATCTATTCGGCAAGGTTAAAACGGAATTGCGTTTAATAAAATAAAACAAGTATTATGGATGTAACCAAATAAAAGTGCATTATTTAGACTGAAGAGTGTGTGCAAAATGAATAGGAGGTGCACTAATCTGTGTGGAGCCCCCCCCCCCCTTCCCACAGGGCATCTGGTGGAGACATCAGTGTGCATCAGGACTTTGAAAGTAATGTTTATGTACACATTGTACATGTGTGTACAGGTGTGTTGTATAAGAGGTGCAAAGCAGCCTGTATAGTTTCCAATACACCAAAACCAGACACCCAAATTTACCTAAAAGATTATTAAGGAGCCTATGCTTAAGAACACATGGGTGTGTAATAATAATAATAATAATAATAATAATAATAATAATATATTATGTTCACCTAATTACATGTGAGAGGCACCTGATAATAAGCTATAAGGTACCTGATAAACTGGCTGATAAAAAAAAAAAGTTATTTGTATAGTCTTGTACAGCCTGAAATGGAGCCTATTTTACTTAATGATAAGGAATAACTAATATTTGCTTTGACTCTAAAAAAAATTATACAGAAATCTAGAATAGCGACGTGTTGAATATAACGGACGTAACAGAAAACTGTTGTAATTCTCTTAAAATGGCGATGACGCCCAAAAACGTGGTGTGACGTTTAACGACACGTTCTTATTTTGTAATGTCTGGGAATTTGTGTCCGTTGGCAAGGACATTACTGAAGTTCTACTAAAATTCATCTTTAAATGATCATTTGGTATATATTTATAAGATGTATAATGCGCACACACAATAATAAACAAAGATGAGCCGCTGTTTTGTCTTTGTGTTCTCGCGTATCCAGGCAATATGTTTTGCCTCACTGGTTGCTTGGATTTTTTTTTTTCACAATATGTCGTCATTACCGGTAACTCCTTCCTTGCTTAATAGGCTTCCTCTTAAGGCAGCGCTATTTAGTAGTTTCTGATTTCCAAAACAATAAGACACGTGTGCTTATATTAGACAGTACAGGAATGATATTATAAAAAAAAGTATCGTAGTTCTTCATATACGGTCATAAATATATGTTTATTTCTTACTACACACTTTAAGGGGTCTACCTTAAAACATACGTTGACATTGCAGCAATTGCATGTTCCTCTCCACCCACTGTAGTAGCGTTGTTTTCACCCACCCATATTCCAAAAAACTCCGCCCCATGCTTTAAAACCATTCGCCTATCAGAGGCGTGGTTTATCGGAATACAGGTGGGATTAAGAAAAACTGGGTGGGTTGTGTAGTGATCGGTCTTCCCTCAACGCAGGACCTTATAAATAGACTAAGCAAAGCAGTCACGTAGGAACAGGACCGGAATACCGGCGTCTACTGGTACTCCTTTCAGAGGACTATAACTGCTCACAAACAGCTCATAGGTGTTGAATTATAAGATCACGCAGGTTTTTGGATATATAAATGTGGTTATATTAAAAGGATATAAGATCGTGGATTAGTATACATTACAACACAGATCCTACTCAATACATGCCGAAACCGGGGGACCTTCAGGAATCGCGGAGCTTTGAGGTTTTCGCCACTATAATCGGTAAGTTTAAATGTCCGTCTCACAGCTGGACGCGCATCTGGACTCTAGTGTTATATTTACCCGGCTGAAACCGATGTGGTGGTGAAAACCCCGAATGCAAGAGGCTATCGGGATGATCTCAATCTTTTTTTCTTTTTTTTTTTTGCAGGATGATTTTGTTTGGAAGAGAAATGGGATGGGATTTATCCTAATAAAATGTTCTGGTGATGTTAGTGCCATGAAGGTCGTAGATTAGGATCATCTAGGCTTGAGTTTTCCTGAACTGGTACCAAACTGTACTTTTCCCCGTCGTTGGGTTGGTACCAGCAAGTATACATCAAGGGTTCGGGACATTTATTGTGTATCATTTACCTAAGGAAATGCACGTGGATTACATTCAAGATACATCAGTGTTCCTTAATAATAATAATAATAATAATAATAATAATAATAATAATAAACCCACACCAACATTTCTATAATTAGAATTTAACTGTACTCTTCCTTGTCGCTGGAGTGTCTTTGGGTCCTTTGTACCTTTAGGAAGAAAATGTGAGTATGGCACCTTTAAGCAGCACTGATGTAGCTTAAAGATAGTCATGCGCCTTCTAAGGTAAAAGATAACCTAGTCAATAATGGTTCAAAACCCTTGAATAACCTACAGTACAGTATAGTTTGGTACCTTTATCTCTGAGTGTGTTATGTTCTTATCTCGCCAATCTACATAGCGACATCTGTCTCGTAAACACTCTCATTTAAATATGACGAAGCATAGTAAACCTGCGTGTAGTTTCCTGTTCATATTATGTATCCGAGCTTAGTGAATAGACGCAGTAATCTCTGACATCAGTTTATATTTAGTATAGTGTGTGTGTGTGTGTGTGTGTGTGTGTGTGTGTGTGTGTGTGTGAGAGAGAGAGAGAGAGAGAGAGAGAGAGAGAGAGAGAGAGAGAGAGAGAGAGACCATGGCTAAAGTCCAAATGACTTTATATTCCACTGTATAGAGTATCAAATACTGCATTCTACTGCATTTGTAGTGTACTGAATGTTCAATAGAAAGGCATTTGGGATTGAAAGCTGAATTATTTATGCCTGCGCTCACCACTGGTAGGCGATCGAGTATCTATTTTAGTTTCGTAGAAGCTCAGACACTACAGGAATGCTCCAGCAGAGCAGTCTGCACCTATATCTATGTAGTCATTTGATAGATGGGGAACGTCTGTTGTAGCAGAACATCTCTAAAACGTCGAATTAATAGGGTTGGAGTGTTTTTGGATATGTCACTTATTGTCTCTAAAATAAAATCAAAGAAATAAAGCAACATTCTCTCTCATTTCCTGGCTCCCCGTGAAAGTAATATCGCATTTTTGAGAGGTTAGACTTGATCAGTGACGTCATTCGTGGTTTGCCTATAAAGTGAACAAACCCTAGATATGATTAGTGACGTCAGTCATTTGCGCCCCTTTTAATCTATAACACTGAGACCTTTAGAAAAGGGCGTATTTCCTTAAAATAAATAATTGTTGCGATATTTGTGGCAGAATTATTGGACACGGACAAACGCTGTCTCTTATTACTGGTTTATTCTATATTGTATCTACAGACGGGCGATATTAGCATGCTAACTGAAACTACTCAGTTAACCTGTTACAAGTAATTAGCAGTAGGGTGGGCTGCATGTATTTTGGCACGATATTCACCTAAATGGTTATGAATAGCACCGAAACAAGTTTGTGCTGGGTTTCTTTTTGTTTTTGCAGCAGTTTAACTGTTATGAATGGCTTTAGAATTGCGGAGTGGGCGGAAACTCTAGCGTTGCTAAGGCGATTAAGCCTCGCCCACTTAGCCAGGATTCTTCCTCAATGAGGAAAAAAAAGTCGTTGGGCAGAGAAAGGGGGTGGGGTGTGCTAGACACGTGGGTGTTAAAGTCTCGTCGCGATTGGTTGAGCTCTATGACGTCTTTCGTTGGGACCGCCTGTGATAGGTAGGTGTAATCGTAGCACGGCGGTACAGCGCAGAGCAGCACGGCGCAGTAAAGCGACGCTCCGTTAAATGCGAGGAGCGAGCTGCGAGCGTAGAGAGTAATTTTACGGTTTTTCGTCTACAGAAAACTAAAACTACCCGCACTGTTTATCCAAAGCGACGCAGAAGCGGAGTAAACAAGTGCGCGTTGTGTTTGAAGGGATTTGTTTGTTGTGCATGGGTAGCCTAACCGTTTAAATCCCCTCCGCGTGCCCTCTTTAAAGCTCCGGATATCCTCGCGCAGACCTCACATAGGAATTAACCGGTTTCTTTTCCGTCCGCGTCCCAACGCCTTTCTGGGAATATATTGCCACTTGGCTCGTATCGGGACTAAACAAAAACAAGGCAAGACAGCGTTTTCATCCTGTGGAAAAACTCAACGAAACCGACTGACCGCTTTCTGTTCTGCACGCGTCGCAGGCTCTCGAATGGACCCGCAGCCGAGCGCGCCCCCGATGAACCTGCACATCCACTCCACTACGGGCACGCGCTTCGAGCTCTGCCTCCCCGCCGAGGAGACCGTGGAAGGGCTCAAAAGGAGGCTGTCTCAGAGGCTCAAGGTGCCCAAAGAGAGACTTGCGCTTCTGCACAAAGAGACGTGAGTATCGCTGCTTCTTTCTAACAATAATAGTAATAATAGCCATGTTTAATCTGGTTTGTGCAAGAGGTCAATAGGTCAGCTGCGATTTTTGCATGCAGCTGCACCAGAGTCGTGTAGCTTGTTGGTCATGATTATGCCTCTTGTGCCAGTCAGACTTGGATTCTTCACGTTATTATTGTGTTTTTGTAGTTTGTGCATTACCTTCATCTAGAGGTGCTGACTTTCGTGACAAATGTCTCAATGTTTGCATTCCCTCAGATTAGTACTGGATGAGCATATAACGTGACCTTTCTTGCATTACTAGACGTTATAGAATTGTTGCCTTATCTCCTTAACAGCCTTGTGCATGTCATTTTAGTTGTTTTAAAGTGCAAGCAAGACAATACAGGCGTCCTACAGAGCCTCATAATGTGGTAGAATATTCGTCCATAATGTTAAAAAGGGGGTGATGTTAATTTGTCGAGTTTCTGGGATTGCCTAACAATAACACAAAGGTGGTAGAATTGGGAGGGGAAAGAAAGAGAGCCTCTTTGTCACTTGCAAATGACTCCTAACAGTTGCATTGTTTTCACCTTGAATTGGGCCAATTTAACAGTCTCCATGGGCAATTGCCATCAAATTACGTCATTATTTAAAACCAAGGCCCAGTTTATTGGCTTCAACATGGCTTAGGTGCCTCTGGGCAAAGTCCTGTGTCCCTTTTGCTCAGCAAGAGGCAACATTTAGCCCTAGCACACGTATGAATGAGTGCATTAGCTGTGTGGGGTTGCCCTTCTGCATTGCGTTATGATAGACGCTGTATTAGATCAGTTAGGCTTTGTGGTTAAAGTATCACCCATGACCAAGCTGTACTTTCAAACCTGGTCATACGTCTATATATAACTTTGCAAAGATGGTGTTCTTTTACTTTTGTCGCCATAAAGCATGGCGACAAACTACCTGGCAGGGACATGAATATATTTGAATGACTAACTTGCTGATAAGCTTACAGTCGTAGTTTGATAGTGTTATCTGTCTGTCTCACATTACATCAGATGTGTCATTGTCCTGTAATAGCATAAACGATATAAAAGAAATTAATAAAACGGAGGCAGGGTCATTTTGTTTTCATGTTATTCAATTGCCAGTAAAATAAGCAAGCTAATGTGAGTTTATGTACTTTCCAGGCGCCTGAGTTCAGGGAAGCTTCATGACTTGGGCATTACAGACGGGAGCAAGTTAACTCTTGTGCCGACAGTCGAAGCGGGTCTAATGGTAAACGAGTGCTAGGCATTTTCACACCAATTTAATTTTGCACAATTGAGTGCACTTACAATGAATGACTCCCACTTGTGTTTCTTTTAAGTCTCAAGCATCAAGACCCGAGCAGTCAGTCATGCAGGCCTTGGAGAGTCTGACCGAAACCCAGGTAAGCATTACACATGTGTCCTATATGCGGTTGTTGGTTATGTATGTGCAATCCTAAATGGGTGTGCTTGGGAGTATTTTGAGCCTTCGTATCTGGCATGAGTCACAAAGCTAGGCCTGAAGCACAGGATCCAAAGGACGTTATCATAAGCAGTTAACTTTGCGACCTCCACATGCTTAGTATGCATATTTTAAGAAACACCCTTTAGTTTCCTGGCAACATGGCAGAGCTAAGGCAAGCCCAGGCAGGCTCTACGTAAAGACCTGGTCCTCTTCAACAGCCACATGCTTAGTCAAGTTGCTACGTAAGAAATTAGCATTTGTAGGCATTATTCTTTTATTATTTCTACATACGATATTTTTCATTCATGCAGTTTAGGGTTGTATAGGACTGTATCGTATAGACAGCCTGTACATCATAGTATTGAACAAATGACTGCCAGCTTGGTATCACGTGCAGTGTTGTTGATAAATACAGTCTGTCTCCAGCAGGTTCTTAATATTTTCTCTGGAGATCCTGGCTTTAACAGAAAGGGAGAGCCGATAGTGACGTTAGAACAGCAAGTTTATCTGTGAAAGGGGGAATGAGGTGGTGTGTGTTGGGGTTTGACTACAGAGTGCATCATTCTTCTCAAGCTGCACGCCTTCTCACAGCAACTACGTCTGTTTCCTAAAGAGAGGCATGGCCATGAAAGCAGCTGTGCTCCAACCCATAGTTTCTTCAATAAAGAGGCACAAACCTTGTGGTTATATATATTTTAATGGTAAAGTTGCACAGAGGTGCTTATTTTTATAGAGGTCTGGCATTTCTGCAAAATATAGTGGTTGCCTTCACTTTTTATGACTGCATGACTATAAGCAGCTGGTGCAAATAGCATTTGGAAGAAAATACATGCTCTGCCTAGAACACATTTGGACACCTAATTTCAGTCCTGAGCAGCATTCAATTTCACGATGCAGCCCTGGGTCAAACCCACCCACCCAATTATATGGTTGATTTGTGTGTATGTGAAATCAGATCAGGTTATGTGCTTGGAAATGTGCTCCGAGATACAGTAGGCAAGGATGCCTTACAGCAGTGTCAGGATTTCAGTGTCTTCAGCCACAGAGCATTAAGGCAGCTTCTTGAGAATGATCTATATTTGCATTCCATGTGATCAGATAGAATATGCTTCATGAAAAAGGGAGACTTCCAGTTATTGGAATAGTACTTCTCCCTTGTTACTCCAGCCCTGTAATTTGAGGCTGTGTTGGTTTTTCATGTCTCATTGACATCTTGAGGTTTTCTCCCTGCTCACCATCGTTAAATAGAAGGAAAAGGAAATCTGAGACTGAAACATGTAGCACATCATTTTCATTCATTCAAACCAGCACTTTTCATCTTTCCCTGTGCACGTTTTTTACTTAATATAACCATACAGTCGATCTACGGATACCAGAAGATAAAAACGGTTTTCTCAAGAGATCTGAAAGCACAAAAATGTTTTAATGTGGTTGACTTTAGGTATCACTGACACTCTGCTGGAATAATGACCAGTGTCAAGGGGTGGGGTGGTTAGCAAATTTTCCCACCGGCTAATCGACAAGTGACAACACCGGTAATACTGGTATCATGGGGGTGGGGATGCAGCCCTACGCATTTCACTTTCGCTTTCAAATTACTAACTTCCAAAACTCTCTTATATTAAACATGGCACTTTTGAAACCAAATCCGCTATCATCTTGTCAGTCAGCTCGCCTCACTCTCACCATGTGATAAATGAAATCTGACGCCGTGGTGGACTAGTGATGTAATCGGTGTACAGCCAAACACCACGTAACACCGGGAACACCGACTATCGCCGCCAGCCTACCAGTGTCTTATTCCCTCAAGCTGGTCCCCTATTTGTGAGTCTCTTTACTAGCCTGCCCGTGAATGTGGCAATGTCTTTCGCTCTTTTGCGCACAACAGTGCAGATTGTTCCTCTAATATCAGCACATCCTGTCCATCTCAGTGTTATTTTCAGAGAAGTTTTTTCGTCATAACCAGCAGCATTGGCAACACCCACTGTCCATCTTCAGAGCAGATCCAGAACAAGCCAGAGCGTTTGCCATTGTGTCTGAAAGCGGACAGATTTAACAATATAGGGAGAGTCACTCTCTCTGTCACCATTCCCGTCATTCCCACCCACAGCCCTCTCCCCCGTGCTAAGACGGGAGAAGGGTCAGAAGAGACAGATAAGCATGTACTGAGAAATGGCTTTTTGAAACCCGTCACTTGTGTCCTAGCGGAGTTCATATGAAATTACCAGGAAGGACAGCGGTGACTCACAACACTGCATGTTGGCTGGAGATAAAAATAGGGAGGTGGACACAAAGGCTTCTTGCAACACAGTCCTTCTGGACTGTATGGTGATAAAAATTACAATTACACAAACTTCATCATAAATGTCAACATTTACATTGTGTAGTATATAGGATGACACCATGCTTCAATTCAAAGAATTTGACAGACTTCATCTCCCTTTTTTTTGTAATGATGCAATTCCTTGAATTGAAACATACAACATTTTATTCTGGCTGCATAATCAAAATAAGCTTGTCATCTAGATGGGAAAATTTGTGCTATGAAATACAGCTGTGCCTCACTATTATGGATATGTCAAATTAAAGTCTCTTAGAGCAGTGTCTCTCACCCATCTTTAGCCAATTCCATCTGACTCAGAAGGTGTTGAGACTTCACAGTGCATATTTCTGATCAGAAGGCAGAACATGGGGGAGGGAGATAGAGGGAAAGAGAGGACGCAGCAGGAGCACAGAGCAAAGTCTGAGTGGATTGCTCCTTTGTAGCCCTTGGAAAAACCTCAAAGCGATTTGATTGTTGGCTTCAGATGAGATATAGAAACGATGGGAGATGACAGAAGCTTTAGCAGGCAGCCCATCAGGCATGCCACTCTGGATTTTGTAATCATTTAGCTGATCAAATCTAGCTGTCACCCCCTGGTCTGACCCAAATACAAACCATAACACCACCACCAACAACCCTCCTTCCCCCAACCCCCAAGTGAGACCTTGAGCAGGTCAGCATCCCCTCAGTCAGACCGTTTAAGCGTGGCTTTTTTTTCCAGGATTTTGAGAATGCAAGCTATCGATTGCTTTACAGGGTCTTGTTATTTCATTCTGACCCACTGGGTCTGTTTGTGTATGAATAGAACTCTGTAGCAATCAAAACCTGCCCGTCTGTGCTTAGAGTTTTTGTTCTTTCTGCACTGACCTAGTCCTATGACAGGATGCAACAACTTTGTGATGTAACCCGTTTCACCATATATGGACATCCCTATACTGTGGAAAATGAAACCTTTGTTTTATATTTATCCTCTAGTGTTTGGGGTGTGCGCTGTATGAGAAATGACCCTGATACTTAACACTGCCAACTTCTGAATTCGAGGAAGGGGGAGAACGAAGAGTCCTAGGCTGGATATCACTGAATATTTCATCAGTGCTGAACAGCTTCTCAACTCTGTTGCCACCCAGCCCCCACTCTCTCAACCCAGTGTCTCTCCCCCATCCAGGCCACTTGCATCTTTTCTTTTTCTGTCCTTTGCTCCCCCTTCAGTGCATAGCAACAGCGGCCCAAATGCAGTGCAAAATGCCACTGAAACCAAACAAAGCAGACAAGTGATGACTGGTTTAAAAAAAAAAAAAAAAAAAAAAGATGATGAACCTCTTAAACTATGTTTCATGCAAGTACTTGATTATTGGATGTACTTCATTGCAACCAGATCACAGTCCAACCTTGTATTAACCTGGCCTTCTGAAAAAACAAAAGATGGGGGAGGGCAGAAGAAGCAAGATTGGTGCTCAATTTGAAGGTCAAGCGACTTCAGACATTTGAGAATACGCCATCACAGCCTGATCAGAAATCTGATCACAAACTCAAAAGTTAATGGCCTTTAAAACACAGAGGCATATTTGAACAGAAACGTCTAGTCACGTTTGAAAACCGTTTTCAGGTGTTCTAACCTGCAGGCCAGCACACATTACACCTATGAAAACAAAGCTGTTTTTTCTAACCTTTCTAACTGAAAAGACATTCTGTATTTCTAGCCACGGATCATGTGTGTTCATCTTTTTTTTTTTTTTTTTGTCTGGTAGCTGACTAAGATAATTTTGAGATGGCTATTGCACACTGTCCATAATGGACTACTAATATCTTTTACTTCCTTTTTCCATCCCTTGGTGCTTACCCTTCATGTGGAAAACATCTGTGGTCTTTAACAGTTTTAATATCAGGGTACAAGATAACAGTAAAAAAAAATCGCTGCAAAGTTATGTCGTTGTAAGAGAAAGATGTGTTGTTGTAAAATGTAAGCACGTGGTAGGTAAGGTATTCACAGGCTGCTTGAGTCCAGCTAAATCTCTCTGCCATCTGCAGCTTGTCCTCGTTTCCTAGGACCACTTTTTCTGGTTGCTCAATGTTTGTGCACTCTCTTATTATGTGGGTAGCATAGATGGATGGTGTATGAGTCAGTGAGACTCTTTGGCTCAGTGGGGACCGATCTGTAGGGGTAATGTGGGGTCTGGCAGTCCAACTTGCTGATTAACAGTCCCAAAACATGCAGCGCCTAGTGGGTTTCACACCACAGCCTCCGTGATGTAGCCACACGGTTGAAGTGCAGGCCCTGTGCCTCTCACCACATAATAGGTTACTCATACAGCTTTTGCAGGGACTTCTTTCAAGTGCCTGAGCTGTGTAGGTTGATGCAAATTACCATCAGTGTTTGCCTGACAGCTGTCAATCAGTGCACGGGTCCTCCCTGCCCACCACCTGGGGTGACTCATTAGTGACCTTTGCATGGAGTTTCCCTCAGATCTCAAACTTCAAAGCTAAACATATTAATGTGCAAAATATTATTCATTTCAAGTAATAAAGTAATTGTGCAGATATAATCAGATATTGCAGATCCACAATTGTAGGCAATGATGAAGATGCAATGAGAGGCATTCTGTCACAATGCTTAGGTTTGGAAAGGTCCAGAAAAGGCTCATTGAGCTGTCAGGTGTGTATTGTTGCTGGGGAAAAAAAGTAGTACCACAAAATAGGTGAGGGAGGAACATGATGGTGGGAAGACCCCAGTGAAAATGAAGGTTAACAGCAGGTCTACAAACTGTTTTTATACGGCAAAGTTGTAGTTTCTTTACACCTGCAAACTGGGTTCTTTTCTTTTGATGTTAAAAAATAAAATAAAATTGTACATTACTTTTAATAGCAAGATTTGAGGGTTTACTCAAAATAATTAATCTGAATCCAATTAATTAGGAAAAAGAAAGTCTTTAGGGGCGAAAAAACCTTGTACTTATCCAATAAGTAGCAACTGTTACAGAGGCATTTCAAGGGCTAAGATGAGATGAGAGGAAGTTAGGAGTATGCATAAAGAGCCAAGTCCAGACAAGCCCAGTGTATTTCTCTTCCAGATTTGTAGGGGTCAAAGCCCCCAGGCTTGGCTCCGTTTTCCTTTCTGGGCACTCCTAAAATGGGCAAGGTTTCCACTTCCACTCTGAGCCCTCAAACAATTGCCCATTATGTGGCTGCTAGGCAAGTGGGTCTGCATCCTGTTTCTGTGGTGGGTTTTCAAGGCCCAAGGCCAGACAGAATTTGGTCCTTTGTGGGTGTACTGAATGGTCAGTTCAGCAATGAGGGAGTATTTGTGTGTGTCAGTGTGCATGCACTTCAACATAATTGCACTTTATTGCCTAAAACAATGTGCACAATTTTGCATTCATTGAGACTTTTTGCCAAAATCACTTGACCTGAGTGTCTGTGCATGGGGACCTTCCTAAATCCTCCCTTTTCTCTACGCCCCCCGTTTCCTGCTTATAGGTCAGTGACTTCCTGTCTGGCCGCTCTCCTCTGACCCTGGCCCTGCGCGTGGGCGATCACATGATGTTTGTCCAGCTGCAGTTGGCAGCACAGCACTCGGGCAACCAGCAGTCGCAGCACCGGCATCTCATCACACGTAGTAGCGCTGATGGTACAACAGGACATTCAGCAGGCGCTGCAACAATCACTGGCACCCAGAACAGGGTTTCTCACAACCAACACCAACACACAAACCCACACCATCCACATACAACGCTTCCACCCAGCCCTGTGAGCCCTACACCTTTTCCCTCTACTCCTTCTGGCCACTCTATGCCCCCTATGTATCCCACCTCAACGTCCAGGCACTGCAGTACCCCTACCCGCTCCTCACATCTCCCCGAAGGGATCTTCCGTTCCCAGCAGCCGCTGTCGGCTTGTCAGAGCACCGCCAGCAGCTCTAGCCCTGCTGGCCCTTGTCCAGAGGTAAGAGTCAATCCATCCAAATCCAAAAATGAATCATTAAATTAACATCCCTGCAGACCTTTTACCATTTATCCATGTACTCTGTAGGCAAATTGCACCACAAAGGCAACAGGCAACTGCAATGCACCGTCACGTTCTCGTAAACCAGGTGCTATCATCGAAAGCTTTGTCAACCATGCTCCTGGAGTCTTCTCTGGGACGTTTTCAGGTATTCACAACAGTTACCGCAGAGTAAATTGCCGTATCTTTCTACTATATTTTTTTTTCATTTAGGCATTTAACCATCTACTTTCCTCCTGCCCCTGTAGGCACTTTGCATCCAAACTGTCAGGACAGCAGCGGACGGCCGCGGCGTGACATCAGCACCATTTTGCAGATCTTGAATGACCTCCTGAGCGCCACACGCCACTACCAGGGCATGCCCGCCTCTCTCACACAGCTCCGCTATCAGACACAGTGTGGTGGTGCGACATCTCCGGCACCCTCGCCACCGCCTTCACCCCCAGCCGCTGCCGAGCTCGCCAGCCTCTCCTCCAAAGCTACCTCTGTGCCGTCTGTGAGCCAGGCACCTCTCCACCCACTGGTGCAGTGCCAAAGCCAGGTTCGAATGTGCAAACCTCCTGGTGAGTAACAGCACCTTAACATAGTATATGTTCCTTCTTAAAAAAGAAAAGCAGGATGACACTTGGAATCTGCTGAAGAGAATTGGAGTGTGGCACTGTTTCAGTGTAATGAAATGGTGTGATACTGAAAGATAGTGTTGGTGGTACTGTAGACAATAAAGAAGTAAAGGAGTAGAGTGAGGTGAAAAGACTGTGCTGTCTAGGGATTCCACTGCCTTTCTCAGCAGGCTTGTTCTGTCAGGCATCAGTGGTTGCATTCTGGCAGTAGCAGCACGTCTGGCTTTGTCTCTGTGTGCTGATGGTGTCAGCTTTCCTCTAGGAGAGAATGATTGGGGGAGGGTGGGTGCAGGAGATGGTTAGCTAAGATAGGTTTCACAGGCGTGTGGCAGGTAGAAAGAACGAGCTGAGCTTTTGGATGAAGCAGTAGTCTGTTAATGCCAGCCCTTTTTATTAACTCTGAAGAATGAATACTATTATCTGAGAATTACTGTGATTTTGCAAAAAAAAAAAAAAATTCTTTAGATGGGGTTTTGAGTCTTCCTTTCCTCTAAGATAATGCATAGATTATCTGTGTGTGCTCTGTGCACTCACCCCCTACTTCCATCATCAGCCTTTCTTTGTTCCACTCCCACATTTCCAGTCAATGGGCCTTCCTACTGTTTCCACTCTGGCAGGCCAGCACTTGGGCTCCATCTGTAAAAACCATCCAGGCGCTGCGAGCCAGGCCTCCTCAATGACGCCTTATTTTTCTTTTGGCCTTTAAATAGAGAGATTTATACAAGACACATGAGCTCTGAGAAAATGCTCATTGTATTCAGAGGTCTGCAGGAGGGGGGAAATGTACCAAGAGCCCATTCATAAAAATCGTTTATATCCGGGCAACGAATGCATACCAACTAATTGGCACTTCCTCTATGCTTCAGGACAGGGCTGCCCACTGTCTTTGTTCACTTCTGTTATCCTTGTCTGATTTTGGGAGGTGAAGGAAGCAGGTGAACTTTTTTAGCACCTCTTGACCAACATGCTTTACAACCTTTAGGGTCTACACAGACATGTGCTTCTACTAAGCTTATAGAATTGCCTGGGAGACACACACCTCAGTTTGTTCCATGGCTTCTGGGTAAATCCTGTGCCTGGAAATGTCACATAATTGTGCTGTCTCCATGAGGCTTCCACTTCTTTAGTCTGTGTGTCAATAAAGATCCCTTGAGCCTAGATTCGATCTTTGACTGCGTATGCTCGGCGTGAAGGGGTCATCAATGGGGGTTAAACTAGATACTGAACCCCAGGAGGGGAAGGTTACCCATGGATAGGGCTTTTCGGTTGGAAGCAGAGTGGGTTCCCTGAGCTCAGTGGGGTCTCTGTGCTCCCAGCCCAGCATAGGCCTGCTATTCTATTTTGCCAGTGTGTCTAAATAGCTCAACCGAACAGTCCTATTCAAGTAACACATTTAATGGAGGAAGGAAAAGAAAATAGAAACAAATAACAACTGAAGAAATAAACAGAGTAAAAGGACAAAAGACAAAGAGTGTAGTGAAAGCTAGAAGATTAACACAAGAATTTAGCCCCTATATTCCTTGGCCACTCAGTTCAACAGAGGGATTAAAAGGGGATCAGATTGGGTCTGAAACTGGGTAGAGAGTGCAGGGTGCTGGGGGAGGAATGCTTTCTTCTCCCCTCCCTATCTGTCAGCTCAGGTTAGTTTAGTTTGGGTTCGGGAATACTGGGTGGAGTTGCACTTCAGAGAAAGAGTGAGAGAGTGCAAAAGAGAGGGAAACTAGGGCGGGGACCACTCAAATTCCTCAAATCACTCCTTTAGTCCACCCAAAAGCAAATGCTGCCGGCTCCTGTGTACATTCCGCAGCACGTGAAATGTCACAATCTCTGCTCTCTTTGTCCTCGGCCTTCCCCTTGTTTAAACAGAGCTGTGGCTTCTCTCTCCCAGAGACCTGCTTACCACTTTTGTAGATCTCTTTCTGCTCGATTGAGTGCCCCAGGCCTCTTTCTCGGTCACTATGGAGCTCTGACCTACACACCACTCAATAATTCGTTCCCTGGTGCAGCTCTGCCAATGGTGAGTGTATAAGAAGCCCCCCAGGCTGCCTGTTTGCTGCTGTGAGGCTGTAACTGAGCTCGACTGTTGGGCATGGTTGTATAGAACCACTGTCTAATGCCCTTTATTGCTCCCCATATGCAAATAACAGTTATTTTAGATGCCGGCTCCCTGTGGGGTCGTTGATGGCATCACATCCAAGAGGGGACGAAGATGGAGGGGCTCCCTGCTCCCTTGGTTAGAGCTCCAGATGGCCGATCACAATGGCTGCCCTCTGCAGTATAGCCAGTCTGAGCTTGTGTTCACCCTGAGGCAGAGCTGGCTAGTCTCCCAGTGCTCTGGGAACATGCTGCAGCTGGAACATGGAACAGCGAAACCCGCTGATTTCAGAGCACAGCTGGGTACAGCCGTTAATAGGATGTGTGGATGAGCCTAGTCTATAGGATTTTTTATTTTTTGGCAAGTAACAAAGCTTCAATTCCCATTTGAGTAGCCTTGGTTTTGCTCCTGAATGCTGTAGTGAGATCAAGTATGAATCCTAGTGATTTCGTTGCCATCCACAGAAAATAATTGGGCCTGTTCTCTAGTTGGGATTCCTCTGTTCTCTGATCACACTAGCCAATCTCTCAGTTCATGTAAGGGCAGTTAACACTTTCCCATAGTGCCTTCAACTGTTTTTTAATGTTGCATATGCAGCAGTTGCTGTCATACAAGAGTGAAGGACTAGCTAGTGGGGATTGACAGTTACTACACTGGATTAAATGAGAGGTAGGTATTGTATAAAAAAAATATATTGGATTATGCCATCAGATCATCTTGGAATTGGTGAAAAGCTTGGTAAGTTACACCAGCTGCTGATAAATATCCCCTTGATGAAAACTATAGCATAGTAGATAACAGGTCTTTTTTTTTTTCTTCTAAGAATACAAAAAACGATGACCACTGATCATTAAGCTGATTACTGGGGCGAGTCCAGTGGAGATGCTCAACCTTAGTAGTATGGACTACTTGACTAGGCAAGGCTCACCACTGGCTGCCACTCAAGTCTTCCATAACTGACCAAATGCCCACAAATAAGCCAGTTGCTACACTGATCTCTCTCTCTCTGTGTGTGTGTGTGTGTGTGTGTGTGTGTGTGTGTGTGTGTGTGTGTGTGTGTGTGTGTGTGTGTGTGTGTGTGTGTGTGTGTGTGTGTGTCTCTCACTTTCTCCTTCTCCACCCTCCCCCTGCCTTGTCTTTCCATTTTCATTCTGTTCTCCTCCCTTACATCTGCATGAGGGCATGGGCTAAATCCTCCTCCCTCGATAGAGCGATCAATACATTCTCATGCATAAACCTCTTTTCCCGGATACACAAAGCAACCCAGAGTCTGTTCTTGTGTTTTTTTGTTTTTTTTTTTAAATACTGTTCTGCTGTTAAGAAAAGCGATGCTGCCACACTGTTTAGAAATTCTACGGCTTTTACACTGTAATATTTTCCAGCCCCTTGAACTCGTTCTCATTTTGCTTCTTTTTCTATGTCCCTCGGATGCCCCTCTTGCGGCACTGTTTTGGGGGAGGAGTGTGGGTGGAAGTGGGGGTTGGGGAATGGAGAGGAAGGCCAGGTGTATATGTCGTGTTTGGGCTGAACAGCTGCACAGCATGAAGCCTGTGCTGTTTTGTCCTCTCGTCCTCCCCCGCTTCTGCAGGATTTGGGCCGCAAACCCTTGGGTGCCATGAGCGCATTGCATGTGATTGAGGACACTGCAGCATGCATCTCGCATGGAAACAACACAGCTTTGGGTTATGGGCTTAGGGGAGGGGGGAGCATGGGGAGGGTGAGCATGGAGGAGATGGAATTCTGTTTACTCAGCCCCTTGTCTCCCTCATCAGTGCCGTTCTCTGTTCATTCACGATTACTAAAGGCAAAAAAAATTCTCCATTCCATTTCTGCCCCCAAGTCCCAAGTGTACGTGTACATGCATTATGCCGGGGTCTTCGTAAAGGACGGAGCCTTAAAAGCAGAAACCACTGAAGGAAAGTGGGCATTTTCACTGCACTCTCCTGCCTTTGTTCTCAGTGTATCCCTGCTTTTACTCCCAGCCCCCACCCCTGACGCCTGGCCTTTCTCCCTGAGGCTCTCGCTTCATCTCTCTCTCTTTGCACTCTTGTCAGGAAGCACTGCAGGATGGCTCCCAGCCACAGCCTAATAATAACCCCACTGCCATAAACAGAGACTAGAGTCCCCCATCAGGCCACTGCTTTCGGCATGCAAACATGCAGAGGGCATGTTAGCAAGAGAATAACATGCAGGTTAGCAAGAGAATAACATGCAGGTTAAGTCCAGCTTCTTTTTACATTTCCCTAAGCGAGCAGCCACATGCTTGTGCCAGGTTCTTGCCGTTCAGGAGGGCATCCATGGCTCCATTGGCCATATGTGGGGAAATGGTGCTGATTCTCACAAAGGAGAAACAAAACAAAACAAAAAACAGCTTTGCCTGGTCTCTTCATATCCTTTGAGCCCATTGTATATGCAGTGCATTACGTGTGCAGTGCCATGCTGTGCTCCAAGCTCCTAATGAGCGTCTGCATTTTTGTTTTGTTTTGTTTTTTAACCGGAGCAAACCAGCTTACCTGAAGATTTTATGTGAGCTTTTTCCAGCTCTGATACCCTGTGCTCATCATAAAGAACTATGAAGGTGAGGGTGGCTGCCCTATATTTGTGTATTCAGCAGCTTTGGGACTGCTCGAGAGGACATGTGAAGGAGAGAGTCAATTCAACTTCTAACTCTGGGGAAGTACTAGCTGATGTATCACACACATACAAAGCATACAGACAGACTGAACAAGCTGCCGTGCTCATGATCTGTACATGCACACAGCTCATTTTGGTCAGAAAGCAACCTGATATGAAAAATGCTATTGTTGTTTATATCAGGCAAGTCAGTTTTAGTAATATCCCCCACCATAAGAAGAAAGGCTAATAAAGTACACAAAGAAACATCTCCTTTCGTTTTTACATTGGCAGGGGAAGCAGATGGAATTGAGTGCCTCAACACATCCCCATTCCATAGAGGTATAATGCCCAATGTGGGCCTCCCTATAGTCCCCCTGTTTTCTTAAAGCAGATGGGGGTGTCTCTTTACTCGGGGGGGGGGGGGGGGCTAGGCGAGTGATCACTCGCTCAATGATCTTAGGCTAGGGAAAGGAAGGGGGGACTGGTCTACTTCGCTTACAATTTCCATTCGCTTGCATTTTCTATTGAAAGCCAATAGCCGTGTCCTCGCCTGGAGATGGATTGCTGCACTAGAGCTAAGGTTTAATCAATAGGTCTTTTTAATTTGCCATCGATCCATGTTAAAAGCTGCTGCTGCTGCTGCTGGTGTGTCTGTATGTGTGGAGCAATGAAAGATGGTTTGTGCTTTGGGTTATTGACATTCTAGCCTGTTATTTCATTATTTAATTCTGGAAGAGATCCTAATGGAGCTAGCTAATAGATTGCGGTTGCTTTTTCCTTTCCCTCCTTCTGAATATATTTATAAATGAAATTAAAGCTGAGCAGTATAGTGTGGTCTGACACTTGTAGAAGTGAAAACTCCAGGGTTTTCTTGACCAATCGTCACATCAAAAGGGAAAAATGCATTTAGAACGGCTCCAGTGATTGGAACTGATAAGGAATAGAATATATTTGCATGTGAAAGAAACAGTGGTGGAACTTGAGTGTTTGCATCTAGCCAAAGTGTTGTTTTCCCTGGTGACTTTGACTATAGCTGTAGCTCAGTTTTGTCCTTGGAAATCTCAAGGTCACATTCTTCTGGATGTTGAGTGATAAGGGTGTCAGAAAGGACATAAACCCATGCACTTAAACACTTTGTGCTGAGATCAGATACTGCAAGCAAATGCAGGTGTGTGTGTGCTTGGAGACAATCATAGACAGATTATTGTTGTTGTTTTTTTTTTTTTTTTTTAAAGAACATTAGCTTCATCACTCAAGGTTGCGTCTGTTCATTTTGATCTAGTGCTGTACACACTTTGTAGTTTCACTCCATACAAGAGTTCTAATAGAAATTGCAATGTAATGCTACATGCAGCAGGGACCTGGCTCTAATTTCTTCTCTTTTCTCTCTGTAGGTGACCGACTGAGGCAGACGGAGAACCGAGCAACACGCTGTAAGGTGGAGCGGTTGCAGCTGCTCATGCAGCAGAAGCGGCTAAGGCGGAAGGCTCGGAGGGACTCCCGTGCTCCCTACCAGTGGCTCCCCAACCGCAAGGCTGGACGCAGCAACAGCAACAGCAGCATGTCCAGCGAAGGCTCGCTCGACCTGGACTTCGACGACTCTGTATGGAAACCTGACGTCAAGGCCGACATGAAGTCCGAGTTTATCATGGCCTGAATCAACGTCTTAACTGAGGAGCGGCGACAGAATTAGCTTTTATGTACAGGAACAGGAATAATGTGAGACTATAAGGCTGGTGTTGACTGAGAAAAAACCCAAAAGCATCACACGCTTCCCTTCAAACAGACTTGTTTCACAAAGGAAGTTAAACTGACCTTTACCATGTATCCCTGTCAGCCTATGAATATGAAAATGGACTGAAAAAAACTGTCGTGAGAAGTACAAGCAAGAAAGGAGCATAGCAGACTTCAATGGTTTAGGGTATTTTCTTTTTTCCCCCCTCCTTTCTCAAGGAGAACACAGCGGTGGAAATCCATCCAGGGCAAATGCAGCTACCACAAATCCAGAAAACCCACGTTTTTCTCTCTTTTTTTTTTCTTTTTTTTTTTTTTTTTCTTCCTCCCTTCTTTTCTTCTCACAGGGGCATTCACAGTTTACGAGCCATGAAGCAGATCTTGAATGGGGATGATTTTGTTTTTTGTTTATGCTTTTATTACTATTAATCAATTTACTATTTTGAAACAAATATGTAGCATTACCCACATAGCATTCAGGTTTCTAATCTTATGGATGAGGAGGATTTATTTGCACATATCTTTGATTTCCACACACAAGGTCAACACAAGAAATGGTACAGTGCATGTTGAGCCTCACAGAGCTTTTGAAATGCAGCTTGGTGTAGTGACTGGTTTAAAAAGGGAACCACGAAAGCAAAAGACAAATTGTAAAGACACTCAGATTTCATATTTAATTGAGTTCTGTTGGAATCTGACATGGCTAGTTATCTAAACACCCAGAGTTTCTTTTACATTGCTTAATGCATTTACCACTGAAGTGTCCAGCAAAATCTCTTATTTTTCTCTCTGCACTCATGAGAAAATTGATGATTAACATATCCTCAAAGCATTTGAGCCCATCCTTCCACTTGAGAAGTCTCCTGTCTTGTCTATGTGATGGTAGTCTCTTGAGAAAACCTTTTGCAAATTGCTCTTAAGTGATCGCCTACTTAAATTACCCTTGTTTAAGCCCTTCATTCTGTCTTGTTAGAGGGAAAAAGAGGAGAACAATAGGCCTACAGCCGCCATCTTCCCCTGCTCGATAGTGCCTCACGGGTAGATGCACTAACATCCAATTAGGCCTTCCACAGACCTTTCACAGGTCTGCTGCTACACGGGACTTTACTTTGCATGCAAATGTGTCAATTAGGCTCATTTTTTGTAAAAAACAAAAAAATAACAAAATAAATAATAAATATTATATATGTATGAACACAGGTGCTTAAAAGAAAAAAAATGCATGAATGAATTTCTAATTAAAAAGAAGAAGAAAAAGAGAAAGTTGCTTGGGTTTTGCTAATTTGAAATGATGTTACATATCAGTGGCAAACCAAAACCCCAGGGCAGGACTCTTTTTGCTGTTTCACCGTGTTCATGGATCATTCCTGGACTGCGATGAGCTTGGAGCAAATGAACATTTTTAGCAACCCAGAAAAAATGAGCCCCTAAATAGCCAACAAACCCTAGGAGCCACAACGATGTTGGACCAGCGTCTACCCCTACTGACTCAAGTATAGTCAAGAATAAAAAAACAAAAGTGAAAAGAAGACCACTGTTGCACTCACCAAGTTTGCAATGAGATTACCTGCCTGAATGGATCCTAGTCTTTTTTCTTTTTTTCTCTTCTTTTTTTTTTTTTTTTCTTTATTTTTTTTTTCAAGTGGCCTTAACTATCACGGACATAGGGACTGGGGGACTAGCTGGGGATTTTTTTTTTTGTTGTTGCTGTCTATTTTGTGTGTGTGTTTTTGTCAGAACATAATTTCCTCCAATTATTTGGGCAACTCTCATTTCTTGAAGGTGGAGGCTCTAATATGTCAAGGCTTCTGTGCCTTAAATATTGCCCTTTGGTAAAGGAGGGGGAAAATGCAGGTCCTTCAGCAATGGTATCATGAGCTCTGGTAGAATTATTGGTATTATTTTTTATTCCCAAATATTCAGCACTACCTGGAAGTAATGGCAATGGCTTCACATTTCACTAGTGTGCTCCATACTTTGTTGATTTTACAAGTCCTTTAAGCCCTAATCTGTCCTACCACCAACAAGCTAAAAAGCAACAAATTTACAAATTAAATGTAAAGAAAAAAAAACTCGACAACAATAATAATGGTATTACTAATAAGGAAGGTTCAGCTGTAGTGCTGCAGCAACAAAGTGCCCTGACTCCTAATGGAGGTGTCCTTTAAGGACAAGTTACTACATGCACTTCCTTCCTCCTCACACTTCAAAGGACAAATGTCCCATCCAAAAGCATTTTAATTTCCTTATCTTTATGAAATATACTCTGTGTGTGCCTCACCTATATGTGAAATGAAAAAACAAAACAAAAAAAAAAACAAAAAATTGAGATGAACTCGAGACTGGGCTGTTGAAGGGGTCTGGATCGGGGAGGGGGGCATTTCTAATACAGTTTGTTGAAGTTCACATCATTTGAGTTGCCTGTTCTTTCTTGTAGCCAACAATTAAAGATAATAACAAGAGTCAAAAATACAATGTTCTAGCTATAGACCGGTGTAGCACATGTGTGACTGTATTAATTTATAAAAACCAAAATGGTAACTGTGAATTATGTATTTCTTTGTGCATTTTTTTAAAGTGGGAGAAGGTGAAAAAGGGCATGTGCCCTGATTTTGTTTTTGTGGAATATAATGGAAATAATCAAGTTTAAAAAAAAAAAACAACAAAAGAAAGTATCTAAATATATTTTTTTCTTAAGCAATACATTTCAGTGTGACTTGTGATAGGACATTTTCTTTTTTTAGGTAATAAATTTAAAGAAAACATCTTTATGGTCCGTGTCATTAATCGTCACGACTACATATAATGTTTAGACACATTTACTTTTGATCATGAGTGACTTACAGAAGTTCTATGTAGTGTCCATCAAAAACACATCCCAGTCAAGGTCTCACAATACCATCAAGCAAAAAGGCTGTTCGGGAAGAATTAGTGCAGTGAGTTAATATAGCAATAAAAACAGTTCACGTTTTGGTATTGTATTTAATACTCATTTAAGTATTTGGTGAAGAGGTAGCTCTTTAGTCTTTAGTAGAGGAAAGACTCCTTGTCGTCATATTAGAATCAGGATGCACAGAGAGTGAAGAGGCTTGATTTAAAAGCTGCAGGACTCCATATAGAAGAGATGTATAGGAGCTTGGAGTTGCTTTATGCTCAAAGTCAGGAGGGCAAAACATCTAGAGTTTAAAAAAAAAAAAAAAAAAATCTGCTTGTTGTAGTGATTGCAAGAGAGGTAATTAGGGGTTGAGTTTTGAGATATCTTGTGCAAGTCTTCTCCACCATTCATACAGCACAATCATGTTAAATCATGACTAAGCAGCACAGATAACTCCTAACATTTCTCTGTAATAATATCATTTATATGATATCTAGGTTTTTACTGACACTTTGTTGACCTAATTACCCTCACCATTCACGTTATAAGAAACACCATATTAATTCTCAGTAGGACACTGCTTTGCTGTCAGAACAGACTCGATTCTTTGTGGCAGGGATTCCACAAGGTGTTAGAAACATTCTTTTGACATGATTGCACCACCTAATTACTGTCATTTTTTTCAGATACATGTTCATGCTGTGAATATCTCGTTCTACCACATCCCAAAGGTGTTCTGCTGGATTCAGATCTAGTGACTGGGAGGTCACTTAAGTACACATGACTCATTGGCATATTCATGGATGTACATCATGCTGGAAACAGCCATTAAAGGATAAATCTCATGACTGGATGCACATGGTCAGCAACGATACTCAGATAGGCTGTGGCATTCAAACGATTCTTGATTGGTATTAAAGATCACAATGTATGCTAAGAAAAGATTCCAGACACCATAACCACCACCAACAGCCAACTGTTGACACAAGGCAGGATTGGTCCATGGACTCATGCTGCTGACACCAATTTCTGACCCTAGCATCTGCATATTGTAGCAGAAATCTTCAACTGTTCAGTTTGGTTGAGCCTGTGCATACTGTAGCTTCAGATTCTTGTTCTTGGCTGAACCCAATGTGGTCTTCTGTTGTAGCCCATCCACCTCAAGGTTCAATTCTGAAATGGTTTTCTCCCCACCACAGTTGTAAAAAGTAGTTCTTTGAGTTAGTATAGCCTTCCTGTCAGCTTGTCAGTCAGTCTCAGTTTGTTAGTCAGTCTGTTCATTCTCCTCTGACCTCTTTCATCAGAACTGATGTGTGTTGGATGTTTTTCTCATGATTCTACATAAAGCCTACTGTTGCGTGTGAACATTGTGAGTTTCCCCACCTTGTGCCCCATGCCCCCTGGTATAGGCTCCAGGTTCCCCACGACCCAGTAAGGATAAGCGGTACAGAAAATGGATGGATGGATCAGCAGTTTCACTGCAGAAAGTAGTTTCCGCTGACCGTGTTAACAGTAACACAATAACTTAACTCTCAGAAAAAAGGTATGAAGCAGGACTAAATTGTTCCACACGTTGTCAGCGACATGAGATGCTCGAGATTATGGCCTTGGTACCGCTGGTACTCTTTACCTTAGTGAATACAGTGTTAAACAGCTTAAGTTACGTCCTTTTAACTTAAGATAGAAAGGACATACTCTCACCTCAGTGAAAAACAAATTGGTACCTTATTATGAAGATATTATTATTAGTTTAGTAGCTTATTATGAAACTGTTCTGAGAATTATGTATAAACTCTATTAAGCACTTACATTAGCCTTAATTGTCCAAAAATATATGTTATGAAATGATTTCTAAGCTACTTTTTTTTTTTTTTTTTTTTTTTAAACTATAAAAGTGATACATTTGAAATGGGTTAAATCATCTTTCTCTATTCTTGGAGCTTGCACATTTCTCCATTTCAGTCACAAACAGGCTATTAACACCATTAATAAGGCATCAAAAAGGCTATTGTCCGTTAATAGCCCAACTTTAACATTTGTGGGCAAAACCAAACTTCTGCGTACATGCTGTGAAAGTACTGCACTATACACCCAACCCTGCAATCAAGACACACACGCAAGATCTGCTTAACAGGCAGGGTGAAAGAGCCATGCTCGTCAAGTTTCCAGTCATACTACGATTTCAGTTCAGTGAGTTTCCCAGAACAGGCAGCCTGGTTCTGCAGCTTTGCATCTGCCTCCACATTCGCTGCTGAGAAAAAAAAAGTTGCTGAAATCGAAACTAAGCGTTGAGGAACAGAGATGTGCCTGTGGCTGGGGCCCTCGACCAGTAAAAGCAGCAGCACTGCAATGGCTAAACGGTTTGTAAGGTTCATCCTTTTCCATGCTGGTTGCGGTACAGAAGCAGAGCTGAAAGAGATCATGTGACTGACTTGTACACAGATGGAAGATAAAAGGAAACAAGACAGTGTATAGTTTGTGAGGCTCATATATTGCTTTGGATGCTTGTTTGTTAGTGGAGTACAGTTTCTGTCAGTAAAATCACTTTTGATGGAAAAGCATGCAGCAAATAAGGAATTAAAACCCAACAGAGCGTGCTGTTATACGGTGTTGTGGTGCAGCATAACATGAAGCAAAGTTATGGTTAACACCCAAAGTTGATTATTTTCCTATAAAAGAACATCCAAAAGTTTTTTTTTATTCCTGTTATACCATATCCATTTGACAACTCTTAACATTTTATTTATTAAAGATTGACGTCATGTATTTTATCCATTTATAGTTACATTTAATGTTGTGGAACATCACTGAGTTCCCTCGCCAGCCTCTTTTGTTCTAAGTGAATAAGACAAAAACGTACCGTAGCTTGTTTTAATGAAACCCATAGAGTACAAAATCCTCTGTCTTGAAGACTTTCCTGTGGAGGAAAATATACTGTTGTCTATTACAAAGTACAGACACTGGAGACTCCTTCCAAAAATGCTATATAAATGTCTCCTTGCAAAAAACTTTACCATTTACATTTTTCTAAGCCATTTATGTGGAGCCTTGGCCATACTAGTTTCTGTATGGAACTATAATATATAAGGATAATGTAACATCGGGAAATAATGTCAGAACTATGCAATTTCTAACCAATCAGAATCCATAACTGAACAGTGTTGTGGAATAAATGACATGCAACAAACAAAAACACAAAACAAAGGACCCTCAATGTGGGTATACAGAATAGCTCTGTTTTATGAAAACACTGAGTGGAATCCTTCCTCGTCAGTTCCCTGTGCAGTTAAAAGGGAAGAATAGTAATCTCTTTGAAATATCACACGACCCTTATTTGTGCAGCTGCTTGAGCTGAATGAACCTTTAATGCCATTTAGGTTTTTTTCTCTCTCTTTGGTGGTCCCAGACTGCACAGGATAGCACAGGATCTCCCTCATGCTGTTCCAGCTGTCTAACCATATCACTACAGGCTGACCAGTAATCAAAATGAAAAAGTTTTAAATAAGAGATGGAACCAGTCTCTTAAGAGGCAGTTGATATGCAAATAACATGAATAAACATGCAGCAGCTCCGTCCTCCCACTTGCAGGTTCCCACCACAGCTATGATTCTTTTCAGAGACACACAAAATATACATGTGGAAATGAACATCTGTAGAGATTGTTATGAGTGGTCTGACCCCATTGTACATTCTCTCTAGTAAAAGGGTCACCATACTCACACTGGAAAGTATACGGGTGACCTTTAGCTAGCATAGTGACAGCACTTCACCTTTATAGCACTGTCAGCTTCCCACATGCTCTCGCAATCAGAGCCACAAGCATGCCTCAGAAATTAATAATCACCACATTTGGCCCTCCACTTCTCATTTACCGGTCATGACAATAAGACGTAATCTTGCTCGCTGTATATCTGACTGGATTGGTCCTGATATGTGGTGTAATTCGGAGCTGCCAGCTTTCATTTTGTTCCCAAGGGCTGCCAACAATCTATGAAAGCTAAGGTGTCAAGCCATCATTTGAGAATGCGTAGATGGTTCATGTGCACCTATTGGAAAAGTCTGGCTCTCTTCCTTTTAAATTTAAGCTGCCATTACGAGTAAGAAAAGGCTGAGCTCATATGAGAATAGGGGCGAGAGTTATGAAATGGAGGGAACAGCACAACATTTTCTGAAGTTTTGCAGCTTTAAACCATTCATTCCACTAACAGAGATTCAGCTTAAACGCATAGCGCAAAGACATGTACAGTATGAAGACAAGTCTGAAGGAGGTCTGTGCAGACTGGGCCACATGTGGTGACAGGTTTCTGAGGTGTGATTAAGTGGAAAACACAGAGAACCCACACAAACTGAAATGCTTCACTGGCACCTCAACCAGACAAGAGAAAATCATCCCCAGATAGAAAAATGTGATGACATAATCACTCTGTGATCAAAGGGGTCAAATTACGCTAGCAAAAGGAAGTTACTGGAACGAAAGCTGCTACTGACATCCCTTATGCATAATTTTTTGCTAATCTGCCGATACTTTTTAAAAACAAATAGTTGACTAGTAATTCATACTTAAAGCAAAATCTATTTTAGGCTGTTTTACTTGTGTAGCAAAGAACACAGTCAAACCTTCTTTCAATTAACAGCCATTCACAGATGACAAATTACATTTCCAGCTTCAAACCTTTTGTAGGCTACACTGTTAATGATAAAAGTAAATAAATCAATGCAATAAATGTGCAAAATAATAATACAAGAAGGACTTACTTATATAAGAACTTACCAATTTATAAATACACTTATGTACTGTAGATGAGCTGGCGGCTCAGCTAAAAACTGTTGATTGTGAAATTTGTGGAGTTTTAGAACATGAAAGAAGGATGAAGGATACAAGGTCGATAGCATCGTCTAGGAGGTTTTTCTGCCATGTTCATCTCAAATCCCAGTAAAAACAAGTCTGGCGCTTCTGTATGACTAGCTGAGTGGGATTGCATAGTGATGTGCAACCCGGCAGCTCAGAATAAACTCTTTCACAAAGCACTGGTATCAACAGCAAAGTGCAAGAATTTTACTCAAATTGCATTAAAAGATTAAAATCATTAAAGGACAACAAAAATAACTGCAGAAAGAGCTCCTTTGGGAGCAGGTGAAGTGGGATTAAAAAAGGTCTTGAGCACACCTCTTCACTTCACTTCATGCAAAGTGATATCAAAGTATTAATGCTCAACACAACACAAAAGATAGAAAGAAAGAAAAAAAACTTTTCTCAGTGTAGGCAGTTGGCTGCAGAATTGACTTCATCTAGTAGGAAATATTTTCAGACTAACAAAGTACTTTGCCTTCTTAGCTTTCTTTACCTTTCTGTTTTTCCACTACGCCAAGTAGTCAACATCCCCACAGCAGCAACTAGTGAATATACACTCACTAAAGTGTTTTCTTTTTGAACATTTCCTCAAATTTAGACTAGTAAAAAAATTAAATCTGCTAATCAAAGTGTTTTGAACTACATAATAAGCAAAAATGTTAAGGCAAATCAAAACTAAACAAAAAGGGCCGGATAACAAAAAGGGTTACCCTTAATGTTTTTTTCTTTTAGGAAGCTAAGGACCATAATAACTAAGAAACTAATAAGAAGCTAATATTTATCCACAGAACCACATTTTTAAACTAGCTTTACAAAATAGCTTTTCATAATTATTTCTTCCATGTTAGGTTAAAACCTAACATAAAACCTAATAGCAGAATAACAGTACAAGTGCAGTATAATGCTGTGCATCACCAGGCTGAGGTAGTTGTAGTGATGTAGGTCATGTGGGTGTTGCACAAACAAGTCCAAGCTCAAGTCCTGTGTGTTTTCCTGGTTGAGGGCCTGAATGGCCTGTGGGAAGAAGCCCCTCCTCATTCTCTCTGTGTTGGCCTTCACAGAGCGGAAGCGCTTCCCTGACTGCAACAGAGAGAAGAGTCCATTGTTTGGATGGTTGAGGTCCTTCACTATGCTCTTGGCCATGGTCCAGCACTGCTTGTTGTAGATAGACTGCAGGTCAGGGAACTCAGTGCGGATGGTACGCTCAGCTGATCGCACCACCCCCTGTAGAGCCGCTTATCCTGCTTGGTGCTGTTCCCAAACCAGGCTGTGATGCTTCCGGTCAGGATGTTCTCCATTCTACAGGTGTAAAAGTTCCTTAACACCTTAGAGGGCAATTTAAAGTCCTTTAAGCATCTAAGGTAGTAAAGACGCTGATGGACACATCTTATTGATGTTTTTCATGAACAGAGCTTAGGATTTACAGTTGTTTTTAAGACAAAATAAATAGTGAAACTGATGCCTGTGTCATTTTTAAATGATCTTTTAAATTAAATATCTCCATCAAGAATTAGGTTTTATTACAACTCTTGCTCTGTGCTTTGACAGCTGCAAAAAACAGCTGTAAAAAACCACCAAACAATGGAATCCTCTACTCACTTGATTTTTTAATTTACATTATTTCAGTGGAATTATCTACAGACCGAATCCATGGTGCCCAATAACGAACTACTGAAGCTTAGCAAAAGATTCTCCTTTCTGTGGAGGCTTTATTAGATCCCTGCTGATGGATACCCTTATTTATCTATTTATGTACCCCCCCCCCCCCCCCTTTATCATCACCACACCCTGGGAGGGTGTAGGGAGGGGGTAAGGGGTAATAATTGTAATTTTTTTTAATTTTTGTAATCACTGTCATACAGTGATTGCATGACAGAGTGTTAAAGTGTTAAAAAAAAAGCAATAAAACAAATGTTAACAAAAAAATAAATAATTTAAAAACATTAAAACATTTAAAACATAAAAAACAGCATGCTTATCAAAAGTAGAAACCTGTTCAAGACTGTTAGAAAAAAAAAAACCATCTTGGGTGGTTCTGCATGAATTTGCTGGTGGCTCTTTGCACAGAATAAAAGAATTTTTGTTAAAAGGGGATGCCCCTTTGAGCTGAACATAAATGCTATGATTTTTTGAAATGAGCTTAAAGTGTTGGGTAGATGTGTGTTGGTGGACAGGAAACTGTGCAAGAAGATCCAGAGTAGTATATACTAATATCAGTGCCTGTGATTTCCTCTGATTAGCTGTTGTCGTTATCACAAAGAATATAACGTGAGGGCAAAATATTTATCATTGTATATTTATGCAGTGTTATGCATATGAGGGGAATTACACAACTGAGAATTTTCTAAATATTCTATCTGAACATTTGCCCCAAACATTCTATTCAGAAGTAAATCACAGAATTCCAGAATTTTCTAACAGAAAAGGCAAGCAGGGTGCTGTTATAGAAAAATAATCAACAACACAGTTACTGTTACACCCTGAAATGTATTATTTTCCAGTGTGGTGTTCACTTTATACCACAGCCATTAGTGAAAGATGACATTTTTATTATTATTATTATTAAAGAAAAACACATCATACTTTTTATTTATTTATAGTTAATAAGACAAAAAAAAATTGCTGATTGTCATTTTGCAGAGAAACTGAAAAGCACTCTCTCCTGAAGACTCTGAAGTCTCTGTCCTGAAGACATTGTTATGTCAGAAAGCTTACAGTTACAGCTTTTGACTGTAAGAAAGTGCTGACACTGGAGACTTCTTACAGAAATGCTATGTATCTCCTCATAGAAAACTTCACCAGTTACTTAATATTTAATCTATTGATATTGACCATCCACCATACAGTCCATGCTTTAGATTTTTGTGTTTCATAAGTACTCTCTCTCACACACACACACATACACACACACACACATATATATGTTAGTGCACTATATATACATACATACAAACCCATTCAGGCAGAACTGTCGAGCTGTGAATCCGCCCCTTTTATGGCGTGTGTAGAGAGCTGCAGTGAGCCCAAATGAGGAACACACATATAGAAAAGTGAATGAACACAGGAAACCTCACATGGGCAGGAAGTGGCCACTGCTGCTATGGTAACCCACTGAAAGCATGAGCCCTGACGGAGCCGCTGCGAATCGTCCTCTTTTGACGTCATTTCGCGCACAGGATGAACAAGACAGAGCAGCTGCTGAGGACATAAAATAAACACAGAGAGAGATGAACTTTGGAAAGCGCTTGCACAGAAATGTCGCATTACTTTCTCAGAAACCATTTTTTTTTCTGCCATGGCAAAGTTCCCCTATTATGAAGAATAATATTTATGCATATTTACATGATTCTTTTATTTACTGGAACAATAGAGCGGACAGAGAGTTTAGCTGCACATACTATATAACATAGCATAACACTGTTTCAAAACCATGAGCTCACAACAATAAACAATGACATTTACATGTCACGCACATTGAGGTCTGGAGTCTTTTATGCTCCAGTCACAGGTTTTGTAATGACAAAGAATGCTGCGGCTCATGAGACGTGCTCTTCAGAGAGAGGATAAAGTGCTACGAGATGCGGTGGTTTCCATTTATGGCTCTCGGAAGTAATGTTTAGTCTCACACCTTGCCGTGTTTTCTGACTGACGGTGAGATGAGAGGAGGCACAGAAGAGAAGAGAAATCCACATTCATATGCACACGGTGGTGTGAGGAGGGGCAATGCATTCACACTCACATTTCTGTCACAGGAACCTCTTGTTTTTTTTTGCATGCTTACACAGACCAAAAACATCTGCCTGCACTTGATGTTGGTCAGAGGAATGGGAAGGACTGGGTTTAGCCTCGTCTGACGTTGGTGACACTCAGCACTTAGCAAAACACATGCTTGAAATCAGACTGAGCGCCTGATGTCTGTAAAACTGTTGACATACGTTGAGCTTGTCAAGATATTAGCCATGTGGGTCAATACATAAAAATCTGCTGGCGTGAAACGGTATCTGTATTCCATTAATCTGAGCTGAGATTAGTTTGTGGAATAACCTGTCAGCAGATGACTTCAAACTGCCAAGCAGCAGAAGAGAACGTCTCGTTTTTCCTTTTTCGCGTACCCTACCCAGAAAAGTGTAACTATATTGTCATGCTCAAGTAACAAATCAGATGGTGAATGGATTAAAACGGTTATCTGCTCTCAATGTCCTTTAACATCTTGAAAATGTCAAAAGGTCGTGGCATGCACGTAGAAGGGCACTCCAGAATATCTTGGCCTGTACACGCATTTGCTCTCCGAGATGAATGTATGAGGATCTCCTGTCAAGTCCATGCACAGGCACACTTGCTTCCTCCTAAAGAGAGAGCATTTCCTTATTAGCTTTAACTTCTGATGCCTCCATTTTAAAATCCACAAAGAAAGTTGATCTGGGCTAAATTTATTTCAGACATGTTTTTTGTGTGTTGTTGCTAACAACATGTATTACTTATGTGACCTACTTTTAAAAGCTTTAGGACATGAATGCACAAACAGCAAAGCCTTAACATGAAGTAAACAGCTCTCGGTGTGATCCGATTGTGCATGGTGGGATCAGTCATGAACCCCGGAGAGCTGTCCTCACTCCAATCTGGAAACTCCTGGTGAGCTTGGAGCTTAAATCAATAGGGATTTGGTGGCAGGGATTTTGGGGGCAGGTGCAGGCTATGCAAACAGGACGTGTGATGCCGAGATCTGTTCGTGACTTTATCCATTGACTGCTGAGGCTTTATGAATTTTCTTTATGATTCAACAATTCAAACATAGACACAAATGATTTAAAGAATCATCTGACAGGCTTTCTGTAAAATCCAACCACCCCGTCAAGGTCATGCTTGCAGTAAAGTCAGAGGTTTGTTTTTGAAGTCATTTCTGGTAAACATCACATTGCCAGCTTCACAGGAACATCAGCCTTGTCATTTCAGCCAAGAAGCTGATTGAGCATTTGAGGCCTGTTCAGTTTCATATTTACACACATATACACACAGTGACATACAGATATTCATGTGGATGTTGCCACACATGTACACACATAACTGGAGACACTCAACGGCATTCTAACACCTTGCTACAGCTTCTGCAACAAATATTGAGCCATGTTTTCAAGCATTGCGAAATAAACCTGATGTGAATGAAAATAGGTCAAATATACCATTTTTATGTGCTCTGATTTTGTATACTCTGCCTGTTTGGATTTTAATCTCATTTCCCCTTAGACTGGAATAATATAAATATGCTTATGTTGTATGCATGATATGAGAAATGTGTGAAGATAGCATCGATAATTATGCACACATTTCACTTTGGGTCAGATGTTATCTCCATTCTTCAAATGTAATGTGTTTTTATTTGTTATATGTCTCAGATCAACTCGAATGTTTATACTGTATAGAACTCAGTTAGCATTATCCCACAACAGCAGAAAAAAAAGAAAATAATAAATAGGCAATGGACATTACAATTTCATCGAGACCTGGGAATGCGACGATATGATATCCATATTGGGATAAGGTACAAAATTGCAATATTTGTTTTTAAAGATATTTTGCATATTGGATCTCACTAATATTATAAACCAGACCAGCATAAAATACCTTGCATTAATTAGTATATGACTGGAAAATAATAGTTATTTTGGTACCAGTTGTTTCATTTTTCTCCATTAAATATTTTATTTTATAGCACAACCTGGTTAAATTCTCAAATCTGATTGTTTTTTATTAGAAGGTGTTTAGTAATTTTCTATAACAGCAAATCTGACAGTAGCTCTAGCTCTAATTCAAATCACAGGTTTAAATTAATGCACTGAATCACAGGTTTATATTAATGCACTGGTTCTAATATATTCTAATATATATAATTTATAGGGACTTGCATGCTGGACATTTTACATACTATAATATAAGGCTAATAGTAAATGATTTTTTTATGTGTTGTTATTTAATGAAGGGAAATGTTGATAAGGTGAAACTTTCTGTATGAAGTTGTGTATTTAGCACACTTGGAAGTCTCCAGTGTCAGCAATAGTCAGAGATAAAGCTGTAACTTTAAGTTTTATTCAACAGCAAAGTCTTCAAGACAGAAGATGTTGTGTTTTTCTGTAATAAGCTGCATTTTTTTTTTTATCTTATTAACTTCAAGAGAAAAAGAGGGAACTGTTATAGAGCTGTTATAACTGTCATCAGGAATTAACTTGGATTATCTGTAACATTAAATGTAACAATAAAAAAAATTATAGTATTACAACATTCTTTAATGAACAAAATTATTATTGGCAAATTGGTATGGTGTATGTGGAATAAAACACTTATTGGAAAATAATCAACAAAATAATGAACAAAACTGCAATACAACAGTGTTATATTCTATAGTTTGGTGTGATGAAGGTGGGATCTGTTCTTGAATCTGATTATTAGAGGAGAACAGATTGTGGCCAGGATGGTTTGTTCTCAAATTATAGCTCAAGCATGGTTACAGTGGTGGTTTAGACATTTCGGCCCTGATGAGCGACTGTTCTGACCTCAAAGCTCTCTGTATGGCCTTCCCGCAATTCCTAATTCTCAAAGTTCATTTAGCATTATACCCCCTTCCCAGACAATACACACAGCGTGCTAATCATTGGAATTTACTGCGCAGCCATCTACAAATCAAAGAGCAGCGCACCAGCCCTTTTAGATCGATCTAGGTCGAATTCAATTTGTAAGATATTATGTATTGATTGGTGCACACTGGCCAGAAAGGAGAGAGAGAGAGAGAGAGAGAGAGAGAGAGAGAGAGAGAGAGAGAGAGAGAGAGAGAGAGAGAGAATGAGAGAATGAGAGAGAGAGAGATGGGCTATCCTTTGACCTCCACATGCTACTCTCATGATTATCAGACCATTCCCTCAGACTAAAGTGCTATGTCGCAAAAAATGATTTACCCTGTGTTATTTGTCTGCAGAATGCCAGAAAGCATTGCTAGAGGACTATAGTGGCAGCATTATATGGACCACTGAGTCTTCTACTGTATGTACACATATTTTCTAATGACAAATGATAGCAGACACACAGTTATTTCTCCAGCCCTGTAGAAGTAAATAACTAGAGCGTTTCACACCCATATGACCCTATTACAGTCCAGAGGATTAATGTGTTTTTATGATGGAATCGGAGATGGTTGGACCTCCCACACGTATTTAAGAGAATAACATTTAGCCAAGCAGCAGCCCCTAAATCTGCCCGATCAATATCCCTTCACCAGGCACTCTTTCACACATGCGAGTAAATCATTCAAATGGGATGAGTTTGACAGGTTGAAATATGGAGTGAGTAAAAAAAATCTCTCTGAGTTAAGTCTGCTGTTAGTGTTGCCATTTTTTTCTCCCGCTCTCTAGGAACAGGGAAAGGTTACAAAAAATCAGAAGATTAGACCAGGATAAACCAATACCTGTGTCAGTCATGACATGAATTTGAAATAATAAAATCACTTCATAACCTGATGGAGAAGTTTTGTGGTATGACTGTGTGATATAATAATATTATATTGATACAGATATTGTGATAAACTATGCTACAATACAGTTTTATGTTGTATTGAAATATCATATGTTTAGAACACTGACCTGCTCGGTTGTTCCTTGTGCTTTGCACACCAAAAGGTTGCATATTGTATTTGTTTAGACCACAGCAATGTCTACACATTCTCAAATTTAATGAGTCAGAAGGTGTTTTTTTGTTTTTGTTTTTTTGACTTACTTAAGTTGAGAGAAAAAATGTGGCTGGTGAGGAAATTATAGAGTATAGCTGTTATGGGACATACTGTAAGTAGAACAATGTTTTGTGGAAGTTCCACAACATTAAAAGTAACATAAATGTATATGTCATTCTTTAATTAATAAAACATTTTAATAATTGGCAAATTGCTGTGGTATAAGAGGAATACAAGACTTTGGGGTGGTAACAGTAATTTTCATTTTGTATTGGATGACATCACACTAATATATTTTTGCTAATGTTCCTATAGCAGTATGATCACATGTGTTCTATTCTTTACATAAAAATGCAGCATTCTCTTTTCCTAGCACTGTATTGTCAAACTTAAATAGCATGGTATACTGTATATTGTGACCATGTCTTTAATTTATTTTTTTTTGCCATGTCTACTAACTAACTATAAGAAAACTTTATCCTTCAGTCTGTCTATCTGTCTCTGTAGCTATCTATGGAGATTCAGCAGAAAACTCACCAGGTGACGAGTTTCACCAGTCATAACAGGGAGAGACAGGGTACAAAAAAATACAAAACATATGCTATTGAATGATTTTGAATAAATGATATGGTATGCAGGCAACCCCAAAACAGGGAGCATGGTGGGGGGGTGAGTGGGGGGGGGGGGGGGCGGACACGGGTCCCCAGTCTCAGCTACTGTGAGACTTCCGTTCCTATCTAAATAACACCAGCAGCCCAGCCGAAGTGGGAATCCCACTATTTACACACCATTTCCTCTCCCAGCTGATAAATAGGAGGAGACACACGGCCCAGAGTATGAGGCTAGTCCCAAGAACGTTTATTTCACACACCAGTGGCCTCGGCACTGTGAGTCCCTGCCTAAAAGTCTAAAAACAGCTGGTGGAAAAGTTGAGAGTGTCCATCTTGTAAATTGTTAAAAAAAAATGCAGTGTTTGTTTTCCTTCTGTGTGTTTTTCTATGATCCACTTAAATCTGGCTCAATTATCTCTACAGTCTGAATTAGTATACTCATTACATTAGTGCAATAGTACAGTTATCTGTGTGTAGATAAAGTAGATAAAGACACAATTTTGGCTCAGATTAGTCAAGAAAGAGGAAAAATTTATTAGTTACTAATGTTACATTATTAGTTATACTCACTAGTTTACTCCTTTAATGTGTCACCCATCTGTATATTCTACATATAAGAGGACCTCAGCAATGGCGCATAATGTACAGATTGCATTTTCCAAGATTGATCAGACTTTTTTGCCTATTATGATGATTGCCTAATGAGTGGTTATTGGCTCTTAAGACAGTCTCAGCTTGCCACAGCAGAATACACCACTAACCCCTGTACTTAATATAGCAACTTTACTGTGGCCTGGACCTCAAGCAATAGAAGGTTTTGGGGATAAAAAAAAGTTTTTGTTCCAGCACTTCACTTGGCATTTTAACAGAAAATTAATTTGCTCATTCATTCATTCATTCATTCATTCATTCATTCATTCATTCATTCAGTAAGCTTTCTTCTGGTTAGGGGTGTGCTCGGTCCGGACCCTACTGGGAACACTGGGCATGAGACAGGAACACACCCTGTATGAGACACCTGTCCATTACAGTGCAGTATACACACACACACACACACACACACACACACACACACACACACACACACACACACACACACACACACATATTCCAGTACACTACACTACACACACACACACATATTCCAGTACACTACACCACACACACACACACACACACACACACACACACACACACACACACACACACACACACACACACACATATTCCAGTACACTACACTACACACACACACACATATATTCCAGTACACTACACTACACACACACACACACACATATTCCAGTACACTACATTACACTACACACACACACACACACAAATATTCCAGTACACTACTACTACTACTACTACTACTACTACTACTACACACACACACACACACACACACACACACACACACACACACACACAGACACACATTCCAGTACACTACACACACACACACACACACACACACACACACACACACACACATTCCTATGGGCAGTTTAATCAACCAACTTACAGCATCATGACTAATTACTTAACCTGCTGTTAATATTGCAGGTGTCCCACTATTTAAGAAAAAGCCTTTATTTGTCACACATACACTACAGTACAGTGAATTTCTTTTCTTTGCATATCAGTGTGTTAGGAAGCTGGGGTCAGTGGCAGCTTGGCAGTGCAAGGGCTTGAACCCCCGAACTTCTGAGCACTAACCCAGCCTTTACATGCGCATCATTTCAAGATGTAGGAAAGATTTATTCATTTATTTATGTGTACGGATATTTTATAAATCATTCATATGAAGTTTTAGGAAGTAATCATATGTCCATGTTTACAATTACGTTTCGCATCTTATATGCACATATTTAAAAACAAGGCCACTGAGGTGATTTCCCCCCTCTAAATAGTCCCACACATTATTTCTTGATTCCACTTGTCCACTTCCCTTTTGTGTTTTAAGATTTTATCCTTTAATTTCCAAACAAAATGTAAGAGATACAGTATACCATAATGCTTTACAATCCCACAATCCAGTGTGACCCAGAAGAGACTTGGTTCCCTTTTGAGTATGGTTCCTCACAAGGTTTCTTCCTCATGTTTTCTCAGGGAGATTTTTCTTGCCGCTGTCGCCTCCAGCTTGCTCATTAGGGATCTAAATCTACATCCGGATTTGTGTAAAGCTGCTTTGCAACAATGCCTATTGTTATAATACAAATCAAACTGAACTGGATTGAATGATGAAATGAGACTTTCAGAGATTACAAGCATAAAAAGAGTGAAATAAAAATGAGCTAAAATTTTTAGTTCCACTCAGTAAATTGTATGACAGATGCCATAATGTTTAATGGCAAGACAGCCAAGTCATAGACTCCTTACAGGTAATTATGCCAAGTCTATCCTAAATGGATAATTTTGAGAACATGAAATTAAAATAGTTATCCCTACTGCCGTAAAGTAGCTTTGTTTGTCTTTGTCAATCAGCCACCAAAGAAAGTAAATCATTCATGATCAAGAGGCAGAATGAGAGTCAAAGACGAAGATTAGCCATGAAACAATAGAGTCTGGACTGTCTCAGCTAACGTAGCTAACAGAAAGCAGATGCTATGCCTGGCAGGTGGACAGACAGGCCTAAGGCTCATGATAGAGTAGTTGGGCCTGGTGTCAGAAGCTCCAGATCTGACCCTAGAGCTTTTTGTTTTACCTCTGCATGGGCAAGATGGATGGGCTTTTAAGCTCATTAGCCCTGCAGCTTTATTTGAGTGGTGGCGGTGGAGGGGTGATCATCTGTTTACTGCTGTCTGGGGTCTGAATTAGAGCCCCTTTCAGGATCCTTAAGCTGGCAGGAAACTTCAAACACACACACAAAAAACCCCCCCAAAAAAACAACGGTCTTTTGAGTGATGAAGACGTGTCCAGCGTGTCCAGGACTTCAACTGTCTGAAGCAGGTCTAAATATCATATGGTCACCTGGAACAGTGCACAAAGTAGTGGAAGCATGTTCAAGGGAAAACTTAAAGATGCGAACTCCTTATAAATCAGTGGTTTATCAATCGATCTCAGACAGGGAACTATATTACAACAGCTTTAAAAAGCAGCTAAAGACATGCTTTTATACACTCAATAAACGATTTTATGATTAATTCTGCCTTTATTGACTTTTTACTTTGTTTTTCTTATGTTGTTTTATATTTATATATTTGTTTAGGTAAATATATTTATATCTTTGTTATTATTCCCCCTTTAATTACCATGTGAAACATATTTGAGCTGCCTTTCAGGTATTATAGATGCTACACAAATTATTATTATTATTATCATCATTATTATTATTTATTATTGTTATTATTATTATATCCGGTGAGCTCACAGACCTTATATCACATGTTTCATACATTCGAAATGCAGCTCCACGTGCTTTAGAGTGTGGCATCAAAAAAAAAAGAAAAAAAGAAAGAACGTTCATCCAAAAATAAAATATTACAATAGTCAAATAATAATATTGAAATAAATAGCAGCATTAAAAGAAAGAAGAAAATTCTATCAATATAAATTATCTAATAAATATGTAAAAACATTACAAGATTACAATGTGTAATGTGCAAGTTAAAGTAATCTAGTCAAAGGCTAAAGTGAAAAAAATATGTTTTAGCTGTTTTTTAAATCGATGAAGCCTCAGGATGGTTTACTGGTAATGTGTTCCAGATCTTTGGTGTTTAAAAACAAAACACTGCTTCACCACTCTTTTTAAGTTTCTTACATGGATTATGTTCAGCAGAGGTTTTTGCTGTTTAGTTCTTTTTTCATGTGAAGTACTCTGCCAGCCTTAAAACAGAGGAGGTAGCAGTTAAGAAGAAAAACAGTCATACTCAACAGTCCCAACACTTCATCACAATACAGACAGGAAGTAAACAGTGTCCTGGTATTGTCAGACTGCAAGTGAAAACCTCTTCAGGTTTCGCTTTAAATGATCTGACTCAGCAGGGATATCCTCAGACAGGAACAAGAGCTCTCGATATTGGAAACCTATTGTGTCTACATATCCCTGCCCCACTACAGTCCACCTTAAATTGTCTTTTGTTCGTTGAATTGTAAATGTTGTACATTTAAAAACATAGTGATAAAAAAAACATAAATGTACGCACTATTGTATGAGGTGATAAGTGTTTCCTGTAAATAATTCTTCAAAATTGTTCATTGCTTCTTTTATTATGAGTGGTAATTGAAAGATGTATTTACTTTAAATGGCAATTTTGACACATCATGCCCCTACTGAAAATTTCTACTACGCTCAGAGAGGAAAGAAACAATATTAAAATGCTCTATTGCATGGAAGTGACTGAATATAGCTTATATTTCCAACATATTTATGTAGTATGAGTGTAATTGTTTGAGTATGAGAAACACACCAATCCCTCTGTCTTCCACTCTCAGGTATCAGTAATGTTTTACTTTTCACTATCTTATCGTTTCAGAAATGTGTCTTGAACCACTGGACTGATACTGCACTGGGTCCATCTGCTCCAGTCTCACCTCTCTCCCTACCAGCCACCTGCAGAGACACTCCAGCACGACTGGGATAGCTACTCCTGATAACCAATCTGTCTTTATGTTGGACTTTTTGGAAAACAAGATAGCAGGCAGGCAGATAGTGTGAGTTAATGCATGAACAATTTACAGCCCCGCTGTCGTCTATGTCTCATTGTGGAGCAAAAGCAGCACAAAAGTTTCATGGAAACTTCCATGAGAAGACTGCTCTCAAGTTAATCATTACGACATACAGTAACATCTACCACTATAGTAGAGTCCGCAACTAAAACCTTTGTATTTTATTATTTGAATTTCATTCGGTCAATACTTAATAATACTTTATTTAAAATGAGATCACTGTTTCAGAACAATTTTCACTGTTCAGATACTATTCGATTCTCAGAATATTTAAATATTCAAAAGCAAGTCCACATTCAAACACCGCAATCTGGGGCAACTGTGGCTTCGGGGAGTAATGTGGGTTGTCCACTAATCGTAGGGTTGGCGGTTCAATCCTTGGTGCACATGCCTCCACATGCCGAAGTGTCCTAGGGCAAGACACGGAACCTCAAGTTGCACGCTAGCGCCTTGCAGGTGTTTGCGTGTGTGTGTGAGAATGGGTGAATGAGAAACAGTATAAAGCGCTTTGTAGAACCGCTATGGTGAAAAGGCACTATATAAATGCAGACTGTTTGCAATCTACTTTTAGTCATTGAAACATCTGATTTTAACAAAAATACCTTAAGTCTCAATGGCAATCTCCAATGGCAATACGATTAGCATATAGTATATAGCTGAAATACAGTGTATAGTGAATATGAAGCTGGGATTTGGTTCATATCAAATTATTGGCTTATTAATATACTAATACATTTGAATATTAAACAGAAGTGAGTTTATTATTATTATTATTATTATTATTAGTAGTAGTAGTAGTAGTAGTAGTAGTATACATTTTGTCTCTTTTGACTTTACATAATTTGTAAAATAACTTTTGTCAAAATTGTATTGTTTTTGAGAACAAGTACTTGGTTGTGTTGGCAGCGCTCTCCACCCCGTTCATGAAAACACCTGTGGGTTCATACAGGACACACTCGAGGGTCACTACCTTTCCACACACAGGCTGTTCTGCAGGCATGCAAGGCTGCAGGCAGGGAAGAAGAGGAGGCATGTGAGTAATGCGATGATTATCAGTGGAGAGAGAACACAGAAGGAGGTCTGTTCTTGTCGCTGCAGGGACCAAAGACAAAATGGCTGGAAGCCAAACCAGGTGTGCCTGGAAATGAGGGAGGGAACAAGGAAGGTCAGTGAGGGCAAAAAACATGCAGGGCCTATTGATATGGTTAGTGTAATATCTGCCTACATGGTAGACACTTTGGGTTAATGCTGTGAGACTGATGAGTGTCAGTGATATTAGGTGAGTTTTCTGAGCATTGATTTTTTTCTATTTAACTCACTATATTCAACCCAAATTAAACCCTCAGATACCAAACTATTCTATATTCAAACAGGGTCGGGTTCATGAGAAAATTTCATATAAACTCATTTTTATAGTATTCACTAGTTCGATTTCTAAAATCGATGAGTTTTCTGAATATTCTTAGTATGGCAGAACTCATGAAAGTTCGATTAGCAGTACTTGCTAAGTATGATTACACTGCAATCTTAGGTGTTTTAGTCTTTTATCAGGAGTTTTATAAAAACTTTGACATTCCAGATATTTTTTCTTGTTTCTACAGTCACTGTTCTGGCAACTTAAACAGTTAGGCTCAGTTATTAGCTTTCTTATAGTGTATTTTCTTAGCAATTCACCAACAGATCTGAGGAAAAGTTTGGTTTGTCTTGTTTCTATTGTCACTGCTGAGCTGAAAATCCCTGATTAGTTTGATGAGCTACCAGCCGCCAAACACAGACCAAGTTGGTAGACCATTTCAGCCAGTTGCTAAGTGCTGGAAAATAAAAATGTTTTCTGAAATACTGCAAGTAATGCATCATACAAGTTGTTTTAAGAAAATATGACAGCAAGGTAATTAGAAATCTCAAACATTTATCGATCACTTTATTCAAGAAGAAGGAAGCTAGAATATAAGTTACCAGCTGGCAAAGATGAGCTACCATCTGTGTTTTGGCAGCTAGTTGCTGGTCATATTAAGCATGGTTTTTCAGCTCAGCACTGAAAATAGAAACAAGACAAACACTTGAGAATTTGAAACAATTTTTCAGATCTGTTAAAAATTGTGAAGAAAAGACTTTGTAAACTAGCTAATAGTTGAAATGATGCTATTCTCAACAGTTTGTCTGGTTTCTTCCGTAAACGTGCCTTTATTGTGTTTGTATACAATATCGGGCTATGGGCTAGCTGGCTAAAGCACAAGCCCCAGGATAACTAGCTAACTAGTTTAATTTTGTTTAATGGCTATGTGCTAGCAAGTTAAATAATTAGCCTCAGTTGTTAATTAGTTTATAGAGGGTTTTTTTTTTTTTCATAGAAATTTACCAGTAGATCTGAGGGAAATTTTTCATCTTAACAGCCTGTCTTGTTTACTGTCACCATACATTTATATTGTTTGTATAAAAGGTTAGAAACTTATTACAGTACTAATTTTGGCCCATTGACCTGATGATCAATACCAACAGGACATCAGGAAACCAAAATAAGAGCAACAAATGCGCATTTGATTTCAGGAAATTGTCATTAAACTGCTCTGTGTGTATATCAGAGAGAGAGAGAGAGAGAGAGAGAGAGAGAGAGAGAGAGAGAGAGAGAGAGAGAGATAGAGATGAATGGCTTTTAGCAGAACTCTGTAGAAGCACAATTAAGATTCCATCAGGATAAAGGTAATGGTGAATTATTTACATTAACGACAGGCTAGGCTCATCTGAACATGGCACAAATGGAAACAGCTTTCTACAGATGGTTAGGACATTGAATTAAACACATGCAAAGAGAGGGGGGATGTGTGTGTGTGTGTGTGTGTGTGTGTGTGTGTGTGTGTGTTTACTGGGCTTCATCATGTAGCTTAGACATATTATCACCATCTCTTGTTTCCCATACTACCTTGCTTGTCACAATATAGTCATTTATTCATACATTCATTCATCTTCAACAACCAATTTATGGGTCATGGTGGATCTGGAGCCTATCCCAGAAACACTGGGTGTGAGGCAGGAATACACCCTGGATGAGAAGCAGGACACCATGTAGACACACATTCACACACATTTACACACATTCACACCTAGGGGTAATTGAGTGCACCCTGTATACCTACTGGCAAGGAAACTTGCACAGACATGGAAGAGAACATGCACAGAAACTGCACAGACCTGAGCTCAGGATCAAACTGCGAGCTGTGAGGTCGCCAACTATACTTGCTGCACCACTAGGCCACCCAATATAGTCTGTTCCGTATAATAAATCACTAACTGAAAAATTGAGACTGACAGCCATGAACATTTACTGAACAAGCTCTGAGATCCAAAGTACCAACAGCTAATGAACCTCCATTAAATGACCATCAAATCTTTATATATTTGGTTGCACTTTGTAGATGTAGTCGTTTCTATAGCGGGAAAGAGTCTGATAATTTTAGACCTTTTTTTGATGAGAAATTGGAGGCCTTTTCAGTGCAGTTATACCACAATACTCTTGAATTCTTAAATCTGAAGGTGTGGATTCAATTTCTATAACAGCAGCTCTGACAATTGTTCCAGCTGTAATTTAAATGATAGGTTTATATTAATGCATTCTGTCTAATACATTTTTCTTTCCATTGTAAGTGCTCATTCACAGGACGTGTATGGTGAATTCTCCACATAATCTAAACCTAATAATAAATGGAATGTAAATGTGTTGTTATTTAAAAAAGAAACACTGAATTATTGATTTGGTGAAGTTTTCTTTAAGGAGATGTTTATTTTATTTGATATATATTGAAGGAGTTTCCCGAGTCAGAACATTTTATTTATTATTTTTTTTTATATAGTCAGAGGTAAAGCTGTAACTTCAAGTTTTCCACTATGGAAAAGTCTCCAGGAGAGAGGATGTTTTTCTGTAACATGACAAATTGTGTGGGTTTTTTTTTTTTTTTTTTATCTTATTCATTTCAAAAACAGAAAAATGAGGCTGGAGAAGGAATGACTCTTTATGGCTGTTATAATGTAAGTGATAACAGGAAGTAACTTGTCTTGTGGATGTCCCACGACACTTCATGTAGCATATAAACACTTTGAGATGTGCTGTCAGACTGTATCACACCACCCCATCATGGATTATTTTCCTATACTAGTATTTCCCATGGAGTTTTATTCCTTACTTATTGCATCTCTCGGTTGTGTATTTTGTAGCTTAGGTGTTTAAATCTTTTTAAAATTATGTGTGGAACACGCATCAAGTTTTTAGACAACTTTCCCCACATCTGTTGATCTGCTACTTTAAATTCTTCCCACCCTAAGCAATATGGTTGACATGTGACTATGGTCAATGTACCAACAATAACAACAACAACAAAAACAATCACTAAACATAAACCTTCCACCTCCAGGCACAAACGTGATCACCATGTCAAATCTCATAAACTGAAAATGACTGTCTTCAGCAGTGGTATGCTATTGAGAACTCCCACCTCATACCAGTGCTAACCTCAGACCATTCGTTCTGGTTTGTTTTGAGGCTTCATATGCAAACATTTGCATGCATTCTCACCATTCTAAGTAGCCATGCGTCTTGATCAAGTTCAAGAGCCTTTCTTGGAAACACCTAGCACTTTGGTCTTGTTCCTTTTTGAAGAGCTATCTAAGGGAACTGGTTGAGGAACAGAAACAGGCAAAGAAATGCTCAACAGGCCCAGAAACATATGGCACTGCGTTTTTCATTGTTCATGTTTCTTCAAGTCTCTCTGTCATGCTTACCCGGCGTTAGCGAATTTGTCATGGTTAGCATTTTTGCAGTCTGCTATCTGGTATGTGATTTTTATTAACACCTCACTTACAGACTTACCTTGAAGGAGGCATGTCCAGAGATGTCTTTCTGTGAATTATGACAAATACACAGCCTTGAAATTCTAGTGCTTTTTTTACTTGCATGGTTTCCAGTAATTATCAATAGAAATATCTTATTAGGAGTAAGATTAGCGGTATATTGATGGATATAAAATGAGCCCTGATTGGGGGAATCCTGGTACCTGCCTTCTCTGGTTACTGCACTTTTTGTGTCCTGAAAACATAATGAGTTGGCACAATTTAAAACGGTGAACACTTGGAATGTGCCATGAAAAGCATAGTTATTAATAGTTTGAATCCGCCCTAATACCTGCATCAGCAAGAAGAATTTCAAGTGCAGAAAATGTGGTTCCAGTGTTATGGTTTTGTTCTTTCAAGATGTTTTTTTCTCTTCCTGATGGGTTATTTGAATGAACAAACACCTCATTAAGTAAGGAATAAAACATGTCAGGGCATGAGGTTATAAGAAAGTAATCAGCGATGAACCGGTGTGGTACAATGTGAAGCAGAGTTACTGTTACCACCCCAAAGTTGATTATTTTATGATACACTACTGCAATTTGCCAGAGATTACAATTTCATTAAGTAAATAATGACACAGTACTTTTTATTTATTTATAGTAATGATTAATATTGTAGAATGTCCTCAAAACAAGTTAGTTCCAGTATCACTTATGTTAAAGCAGCAATACATAATCGTTCCCTCACCACATTTTTCGTCTCTATTGACATTATTAAGACAAACAAATGCAGCATGTCATGTTACCAAGAAACCGCATAACCTTCTATCCTGCAAATCATCCCGTAATGAAAAACTTACAGCTTTACTTACTTTACTGACTGCTGAAAAGATTTTTGTTCTCCAAAAATGCTAAATAAATCTCCAGTGTCACCTTCTGACCAATCATATTTGAGCATTGTGATTTAAATGTCATTAACAGACAATTAACATACTACTTTTTCATGACCTTATGAATATATTAATCTCTAGAAGTATACAACCTTACAGATCAAATGTAGACATGTTTAGCTTTTTTACAGTGCTAGGAAATGCTTCCATAATCAATAAGATGAAACGCTCAAAGTTCTCTGCGCTATCACTGTGTGTGTGTGTGTGTGTGTGTGTGTGTGTGTGTGTGTGTGTGTGTGTGTGTGTGTGTGTGTGTGTGTATGTGTATATGTATGTGTGTGTGAGGTGAGGAGATTGGGCCTTGAGAAAGCAATGCTTATTGACATGTTGCTTCCGATATTTCATCCATAATCTTGCCTGGCTGTCAGAAGTGTTGATCGTGGAGATGTGTACCGGCCAGGCCGAACACGACATCTTGACCCCCATCATCTGTCATTAATGAGGCAGGGGGAGGTTGCTAGGCAGAGTTACAGGCTGAATTATCATATTAATTAGCTCCTTGTCTGGTTGGGGGAAACAGTGTTGAAGCCAGGCCAGGTTATTAAAGCTCAGGCAGAAAAAATAGATGTAAATACACCCTCCTATATCCTTTGTGCATTTCATATTCTTTTAGTGTTTTAAATAAAAGGTGGAATAAAAAAAGAAGAAAGAAAGAAAGAAATTAATCAAAATAAGTTTTCCTCATATTGATCAAGCAAATATCCCCACAAATTGAAAATTGTAGGATGTTCCTATCCTCGAGGACACCTTTGGTCCTAACCAAGATATAAAAGTATGCACCATATAGCCCCGCCCCCCCAACCCCCACCCCAAACCAAGACACACACACACACACACACACACACACACACACTCACTCATACAAGCTCATACTCATACACAGACTGACAAAAATCCCTCTTTTATAGCAGTACGATTGCCAAATCTGAGTCTGCAACCATGGAGGGCTGATTTTCCTAAAAGCACCACATTCTTATATCATGGTTAAGTGGTAGAGTGAGCACCAAATTGAAATCTCTCTACTAATCAAGATGATCTTAACTTTACAATACTTCTGGGAAAACAGGTCCTGTTCATTTCCCCTGCAGTGGAGAGTCTTGGCACAATTGCTTCAGTTCCTGCACAAAAACAGATAAGTCCCCTTTATAGGTACACACACGTCTGAATCTCTAAAAAGTTGCCTCTCAAGCCAGTGTAAAGGCAACTTGGATCCCAAAAGGATTAGCAAATTTCCTGAAGCACTAGCATCTGTCAGTGAAAGAGGGGTAACAGAGAGAAAGACAGTGCAACACTATGGCTGGATTCATACACAGAATCATACACACAAAGCAGACGGTCACTCGTGAGTGATGTGATATTATTAGAAATGTCAAAGAAGACTTACTAAGTCATCTCTGTGCTCAACTTGTACACTCAGGATGCCCTTTCTATTACAGAAATGTTCATGCGACTAATTTTGAAAACCAATTTTCCATGTTTTCAGTGAAGCTTGTGTGTGTGGTGGTGCAGAGGGTACTTTGGCTGCTAATCCTGTGACTGAACAACCTTTTAGAATTGTACTTCTCATTCAGCCCTCTGGCTTCAGGCCATACAGATACATACTGTATATATAGTGCCCTGCACTAATATTGGCACCCTTGGTAAATATGAGCAAAGAAGGCTGTGAAAAATTGTTGTTATTTTTTAAACTTTTGGCAGCCTTTTTTGATAAACCCTTTGTTGTGTTTGCAAATGTTTGATATCCATGAGAGCAGAGTATGTTTGTGTTTTTTTAAACAAAAGATAAAAAGGTTAAACAATAAAGACAATTGTGCACAGCCTTCTTTGCTCATACTTTTGCTCATATTAGTGGAGGGCACTGTGTGTATGTGTGTGTATACAGTACTGTGCAAAAGTTTTAGGCACATGAAAAGAGATGCTGTAGTGCAAAGATGCCTTCAAAATAATTAAATTAAATGTTCTACATAAAAAAATACCATGAATACATGTAAACAGTAGTGAATAAAATAAAGTCAATATTTGGTGTGACCAAAATAAAAAATAAAAATAGTCTACAAGTTCTGCAGTTTTGTAAGGAAATAAGATGTAAGTTTTATTGAGCATCTTGCAGAACCAGCCACAGTTCTTCTGGAGACTTTGTCACACTTGCTTCTTATTTTTGCAGCAAAACCTAGCAGCATTTATTGCGTTTTTTGTCTTAAAAGTGGTCTCTTACGTAATATGCTGCTTTCTTTAATGACATGTACAGTAAACATGTTTCTGTAACATTTAATTTTGTGCTAGAAAACTAATGTACGAACTGACTTGATAATGTAGAAGTCATGAAATAAAACATCTATAACAAAGTTTGTACTACAAAATAGAGTGTCTAAAACTTTTGCACAGAGAGAGAGAGAGATAGAGAGAGAGAGAGAGAGAGAGAGTGAGAGAGAGAGAGAGAGAAAGACATTCTGTCAAAAAAAAAGTAATAAAATAGTGAACATACTTCCAAAATGCTTCCCAAATACATCCACATTTTAAAATTCTGTCCTAATGATCAAAAGGTTGTGAGTTTAAAATCCTACTACTGCCAGAGAGCCGCTGTTTTGCCCTTGCGCTCTTTACCCTCAACTCAACACATTTCTAACAACACAATTTTGTATCATAAAACTTGCATATCTTGCATATTTATGTATAAAAGCACGAAAGGTTACAGCTGTTAAGGTTAGGTTTATGGACAGTGTTAGCATTCATACCTTTTCTTACTACATTATCTGGATGAACTCATGGTTACAAAATGTAACCATATTGTCCTTCTTGTTTAAACTCATACAATTTTTTTTTTCATGTAGGTTTCTGAACTATAAGCCTCGACTGTATTATGGTTCACATCAATGAAAATATATTCAAATAATTTAAAAAAAAAAAAAAAAAAACGCACTTTCATCTGGGTATTCAGTGTTCCCTCCCACCTCCCAAAAATATGCCAGTAGGTAGATTGGCTACTCTAAATCGCCCTTAGGTGGGAATTATTGTGCATGAGTTCAAGTTCAAGTTCAAGTGGTTTTATTGTCATTTCAATCATATACGGCTGGTACAGTACACAGTGAAAAGAAACAACATTCCTCCAGGACCATGGTGCTACATTAAACAACACACTAACCACGAGACGACACAGAACTAAATAAGGTCTACAAACATACTACATAAAGTGTACGTACACACATGTGCTAAAAACACAGGACAGTACAATACTACTAAAACAGAACAACAGGTACAGTAAGTGATAGCGTAGCGCTGAACAGTACACAGTCTTAGTGTGGAAATGTCTGATATGATAGGTAGTGCAGAAGATAGGTGCCAAGGAGTAACAATGAATGGATGAATGAATGAATGGATGCATGCGTAAATGAATGAATGAATGAACTTTTTTTAAAAAACTTGTTATTTAGATATTTGATATAAAAAAGAGACAGTCTAAACATGATCTAAACAAACACCTCCTTGTCTGCAGTGTGTGTGTACCGCAGTGAATAGATGACCTGAAATTGAGAGTAGGAGCAAATGTAAATACTGTTTGGGTGGAATTCCACACTTGAACACTTACGTAAGTGTGTGTTGTGTGTGTGTGTTTGGAGAAGGATGTGTGGGAGGATGGCCTGAAGCAGTGTCAATCCTCCATCCTACCAGATTACAAACACAGCTTCGTGTTTATGGCTCAAATCCTCTTTGAGGGAGTACAAGAATATCTTTCGCTATGATGTATGGAAAACTCTTTTTTTCCCCCCACACATGTGAGTTGTGTATTTTGTGTGAGACATGACGGTTCTGGCGCAGATTGTAGTATTGGATATGTGATGTCTCTGAAGTCATAAACACTCCTACCAAAGCAGCCAGTCAGCCAGCAATGACACAGAATCCAGGGATTATAATCATAAAGCCTGTTTCTTTTAATGTACACTCTCTTCAGCCTGGCTGTGTGTGTAAAGATGGAGGAGGGACATCAGCTACTCACACACCCACCCTCACCGCTCGTGACTTACAGCATGCACAGTCAGCACAGATGAGCTGCCAACAGAGCCGGTGCAGAACTGCAGATCTCCTGAGTAAAAATGCATCCAGCATGCAGAACACTTTACCGTTACTGATAATCATGAGCAGAAAAGTTTGCCGGTGCTGATTAAAGGAAAACTGGACAGCACTGAGGCAGTATTACACCAGAGACTTTACAAAAGCTGTTTAGAGCATATGAACGAGTTTGCAGGCATCATATAGCTGAACAGTGGGCTACTAATTATTAAAGAATATTTATCCCAAGCAGAAAAGTGATGCAAACTATTAAAATGATATAATCTAGAGTATCCATCCATCCATCTTCTATACCACTTATCCCTCCTTCAGGGTCACGGGGAAACCTGGAGCCTATCCCATGGAGCATCGGGCACAAGGCAGGGTACACCCTGGACAGGGTGCCAATCCATCACAGGGCACAATCACACCCATTCATACACTACGGACACGCCAATCAGGAGGAAACCCCCACAGCACAGGGAGAACATGCAAACTCCACACACAGGGCCACAGTGGGAACCGAACCCCCAATCCTGGAGGTGTGAGGCGGACACTATACAAACAGTCAGCTAACCATCTGTAAAGGGGTGGTGTGATATCACCCAAATGAATTTGATTATTTATTATCCTGTACAAACACATCCTGAATTGTTTTTTTTTCCCTCTCATATCACACTTTTTGGCATCACACCTCATTTTTTTAAAAATCTTTAAGTTAATAAGGCAAAACAATTTTTTTGTGATTTTTTGTGCAAATCCCACCGCCCTGAAGACTTTCTCATGGCAGAAAACGTACCGACTGTTACAAAGCACTGACACTGGTGACACTCCATGAATGCTAAATACTACATATACTATTTAACCATTTTTAGTTACTAATGAAAGAACCTTCATGAAGCACAAACAGTGTACTTCTGTAAATGACTACTAAACTATTGCTACTATACATTCATACCTTTCTTACTATATCTTTCCTTACTATTCTTCATGTTGTTTGCACAAACCTTTGCACCTAGAATATGACTAGAAGGAGTGTGGAGAAGTGGCCAAGAGTGAGTGAGTAGAGATGTGTATATATGTGACTCTGAGTGTTTGTGTCTGTGGGTCGTGCTGTCTACTTGTAGGTTCTCTAAAGATCAGTTCAGGATCTTGTTCTCCAAAAAAACAGTAAGCATCTGGTATATTTGGGGGTTTTTTTTACGCGTACGCTAGCATATGTGCACAGTCGTACGCAAAGTCTTTCAAAGTATACTCCATTTAAAATGTACGCGTACACAGGCGGTCGACGCACGCGCATTACGACAACTTGCACTACCCTTCCTGGCCTACAGGAGTCAGTACAGAGCAGTACAGCAGGTCTTTGGTGCAAAGGACGACAATGAACAATGCTTGGGTAATCTCTCGCCACGATTAGCACCCATATACAAATCCTTATAATCTTTAAGGCTAGAATTATACAAAAACGGGTACTTTCTAACCTGCACTCGTTTCCGTCTCTTCCGTTTGTTCCGTTTTTTTCTTCAGCTACCTTGAGAATCAGTGGCCCTGGGTCACTGTTGCCACCTTGTGGAACAACTAAATAGTGCAGAATTATTAAATGTGAATGTGCAACCTGCGCGTACAAAGTGCTAATGACAAAATTTGCGTCATGCGTACTGTACGCTATAACTAGCTTTAGACTATTAGGATCACGTAAAAGATACCAAAAAAAGGTCTTTCACAAAATGGCACATATGCAATATTCAAATTGTGGAAGGTGTTTTATGGCCTGTATTTGCATACTTGAACCTGATTGGCACTTATATTTTATGATGCAGTGGCACTTCATCACTTCATTTCTATTTTCCAGTGAGAATATCAGCTCTGTTTATTTCTTTACAAATGTCAAAAATACAGCAGTGACCATTTTTACAGTTTGAGTTTAATTAATTAAATTAATTACAATAATTTTTTTTAACTGTTAGAGAGAGTGTAAACATCATATAACTCTATCTACCATGTGACATGATTCTAAAATTGGAGAGATGGTGCAAATCCTTCAGTGATGTTTGTGTTCTTCTACTTCCCCTACTAATGAAGTTTCTCATCCCAGCTGCAGCCCCCTCAGGACGAACTCCAGCTCCTCCGGCGACACATCATCACCCACTGCTCATTGTTCTTCTGCTCCTTTTACCGTGAAACCGCCTCCGAAAAAAGCACCAAACTTTGCCACAGTGTGGGTGGTGAGGAGAAAAAAAAAGTGACAATGCCCGCATGCCCGGCAGGCTTTAATCTGCTGTGTTAGGAGGCTTTTTCAGGGGGGTGGCACTGACGTATGTGTCAGGCCATCTTGGGAATGGAAGATGCGCTACTGTCCTTCAGGGCCTTGCAGACGTGTGTATGTGCAGTAAGCGTGGGTTGTTTATTTACTGCAAGAGCTGCCCACTTCTCAGGCCTCTAGGGGAAGGATCGTATCCTGTCGTTATGCCCTAAGGCCATTCGTGACTCCGTGGGCCGCGGTTTGGCCAAGCTGAGTAGGAGAGGAACTCGAAGGAACTTGCCTCTGGGTAATCTCTCCTTTTCACTCAAAAAAAAGATAGAAAGAAAACATAGCCTAAGCTAATGCCAGAGATGTGCTCATTAAATCACAAGGCCAGCCAGTCAAAATAAAAACTGTTTGTTTGCTGGTTATTCACCCCTGCTTTACACTCGTTTCCTCTGCTGACTTAACCTTGCCACAACCTCACTCCAGTGTTTTGAAGGAACATTTCCAAGAGTGAAGTTGTGACCTTAGATTTGCAAAGGAAGAAGCTAAGAATGTGTAGAGGAGGAGAAGGAGGAGAGTGTCAGGGAAGAGGGAGAGAAGACTGAGGGGGCGAATGATGGGGAGATGCATGGCATCTGCTGCCCTGCTGTTTGGAGCTCTTGCTGACAGCTGAGGAAAGACTTGTAGACCTTCCTCTCCAGAGGCTGCACTGAATTCACACTGAGTCCAAACTGAACTTCAAAAGAGCTGGCAAAATCACTCAAGGACTTTAGTCAAGTAAAAAAAAAAAAAAAACCCAGACTTGTCTAAATAATACTTTGATAAATATTGAAGTACAGCTTCAAATTCTTCACTCAAAGTAGAATTATGAAAGTAAAAATACAAGAAAGATTCACAAAATAAAAAGACGGATGGTTAAAGTGTCTCTTTCACCAAGTAACCAAGGAACACAACAAAAAATTTCAGCTAAGGCAAACTAACTGCAGCTTTATTCCTAATCTCTCATGTTAGCTAGCATGATCCCTAGGGGCAGCTGGTATAAATGGGCTTGCTTAGCTTAGCCCCATCTTTTTCAAAGGTACAACGAACACAGATACAGTACAGTAAAGATACTTAAGTACAGTAACTATGTAATTGTACCTTGCTACGTCCCAACTTTTGGTGTTGCTCTGATAAAATGCCTACAAACCTCTTACTGTCTCTTCATTTCAATGTTTCCACTCTATTGTTTCATGTTTTGTGCGAGCTCGCTTTGAGCCCAGTATATAGCAGACTGTGGTTTTAGCCCATAGTTTATCCGGATGCTATAACTTTCTCTTTGAGCTCCTACCGAGTCGTGTATATAATCCCTGCCCCGTTACAGGCCCCTGGCCTTCCAGGCTCCCCCCGTGTTTATGAGTCATCCTTTTAACGCTCCCCCAACTCCAGCACGCCTGTCTTCAATTTCGTACAGATATCGTATATCCTGACCATTTTCTTTCTTTCCCGTATGTCCTGGAAGCAGCTTGGTGTATAGGATTTTCAGTTTGGTTATGAACGCTAAACCAGCCCCAAGGCCTGAACTTCTTCAACCTCAACTTTCTTTCATTTCATACAAGTTGGCTTTGAAAATATCCATAAATTTGCAATAGTGAGGTTCTCTGGATAGACAGAAACTTGTTCTCTGAAGCCAATAAAATATGAATAATGAATTTTAATGAATCTCTGGTATGAAAGAATGTATCAAGTTTAACTATATCTCAGCTGATTTTCCAAACGCATTGCGGCTCAAACGCCAGAGCAAATAACATAGTAATAACTCTCTAAAATGAAGATGATTTGAACTTTACATTGCTTTAGGGAAACTGGGTAGAGGCTGGTGGGACTGAAATTTCACACTGATTTTAGAGAATCTCTGTTCCCCAAGTCTTCAAGTAAGAGATTAGCAAGCCAGAGTTTGTTAATATGGTGCTTTTCATCATCAAATTACCTCAGATGTTTTAAAATTGCTAAAAGTATTAGTCACGATCAAGTTTATTTACTTTTTTCAAAACGCTTCACACAGTTAGCACAAGAGTGCTCTATCTGGACCAAACTGTAAATCATTTTTTTTATTCACTCATTATTTCACTCGTTTTCTATTACACATAAAGCTCTCTACAGCCCAACTTGCAAATGCTTATGTACTTCAAAACTGACTACATCAGTGGTATAAATTTTACTAACACCCCCCTTACTCTCAAAGATAAAAATACAGCAATATAAGATTTTATTTTTGGTGTTGACATCAGATTATTTGTTTATTTGTTTAGTTTGCAGAACCAAACACAACCAACAGTCAAAAGAAAAATACAGAGTGATATGAAGAAGAAAGGCTGTAGCTGATTTCTTTCTATCCCAGGCTGTATCCATGGATTCATCCAACCTATCAGTGACAGACATCTCCATTTTGGCTGATCCTTTTTAGCCTGTTTCACTAACACGTCCCCAAAATGCCATCAACAGTGATTGAGAAGACACATGTGAAATAATGAATGTAAAGGAGGTGGATTATTTACTCTAGCACCTTTTTTTCACCAAAATACATTTGAAGGAGAAGCTAAGAGTAGATAGACTAAGCACACCTTGTCCAGTCAGAGTACAAATTACACAATCATAAGTTGAAAAGCTTATGATCAAACTATTTTTCTTTATATTTACAATTCTTTTCTAACACTCCAGGAATACAGTTTTTTATTTATATTGATCCTGTTATTTATGGTATGTGCTGTACATTTATAACGTGATCCCTTTTGGTTTAGGCCACTCTCATTTTGGGTTTAAATCAAAATACATATACAGATATGAATATGAATATGCAAATAGTGGAGTGGCATTACACCCCTATTTCAGTAGTTTGAAAGCCACCAATGTATTTATCAGCTTGGGTGTCATGTTGGGCATCAGGTTGATTCGTAATTGTAAAAGGATCTTGTAATTAACCAGCAGAATTGGTTATACAAAATTTTCAAGGTCGTACTTATGGTCTGAAGATTGTCAGTTTGCCCAGATGTGAAAATATTTGCAGCACACCTTTAAATTCAAGCGCTCTTTCAAGCACTACATCAAGCTGTGACTAGAAACACAGGTATACAACAAATTTGCCAAGCAGGAAGGCAGCTGAGGCCCCTTGCCCTGAAGATCTTTTGGAGTGGTGGGAGGAATGTACACCTTCCTTTGTTTAGTTGTTTGGTTTAAATCACCTTTATGTCCGGACTTCAGAGGAAGTTTCCTCCTTGACGTCCCCAGTGATTGAAGCCAGCTTTGCTCTTCAATGTACATGTGGAAACGGGAAGCAAGGTGTCCTTGGGGCTTTGACCCTAACCCCATAAAACACAGACTTTCCACAGTAGCATTGTGCATGTTGTTTGAATAAGACAGTGTGTGTGTGTGTGTGTGTGTGTGTGTGTGTGTGTGTGTGTGTGTGTGTGTGTGTGTATTTGTATGAACTTGCATTTCTGTTAGTAGGTCTACATGTCCTGTTACTGGAAATAAGATTAGGTTATTGTCATAGTTAAGCAAACACTTTTAATTGCACAATTATATAGCACAAACTGCATTTTAATGGTTATAATTAACATTTGATCTTCATTGACATTCATGATTTATTTTCTAATGAAATTCTGTTGACTTTTTAGTTTAAACATGATGGTCTATTTCACTTCAGTTAATGGTCTCCTATGTTACACACAATGCTGTTCGCCTACCAGCTGAGAGTGGTGCCAGCAGAACTTAGCCTTCGTTTCATGTCCACCTAAAGATAGCAACGCAGCAGAGATTTAGTCCTTTAGTCTGTCCAGATCTTTCACCCCCTCATCTGAACACTATGCTCAAACAGAGCAGCTTGAAAAGCTTCAACTTTCATGCTTAATGCCATCACACTCATGATCTCATACATCTCTAACTAGCTGATCCTAGTTTCTGCCATAACTTAGAGCAATTATATTGTATAGCGACATTGCATTCTGAAACTTTCAGAACGTTTGCATCAATGTCTCCATTAATTCAACATTGGATTTTTCATTTCTATGACGATGTACATCACTGTAAAATGGTCTGTGAGAAAAGACGCTCTTTTGTTTGTAGGAGTTAACAGTGCCACCTAACTGTTATGCTTTATGTTTGAGATTGTTGAACTTTTTTTCTCATGGGAACAATGAAAATACAGCACCAACCAAAAAGATATTATGCCAGAATGACTTAAAACATCACAAAGGTTTCAATATAACCATACTTAATATGTTTGTGGTAGAGATTTTCTTTACTTCTAGTAATGGTTTCTTTTGTTTCATTGTTGCTCATTGATATTTTCATTGATTTTTTTTTTCTTTAGAGTGCTTCAAGATACACCTGATTGATTTGTTTTCTTGACTGCCAAGTATCGGTCAATGATCCCAAACCTGCACCATTATATGATGGATAAAAGTAAATGGAACTTCTACCCATTTCTTATTGATTGTGCTTTGGAGTGGGTCGTTGATCTAATGTAAATTTATAATCATTTGATTGCAAAAGAGATGGACATTTGGATTAGAAAAGCCTATGGAATTAAATTCCTCTCAAACATAAATATGTGAGTTCACATGTGACAATCATTCAGTTTGTAAAATGGGTCTCATTGCATAAATTTACAGATTAAGATTTTAAGTGCACATTTTTTATACTTTGTAGCCTCAATTTCTAAATTATGTTTTAATCTGTTTTATAAACTGCTGTTAATACAGTCACAAGAAAATATGTTCATTTTATCAGGTGATGTTCTACGGTACTATTTCTTCAACACTTCTGAGAACTTGACTATACTGTAGATCTATATCCAGCAAAATTACAAGTTTTACAAGTCTTACATTTCAATACAGGTTTGCATTCACACACACCGCTATCCAGGAAAATTAATAAAAATATTTGTAAAATGGAATATTTACAATAAAAAGTTAACCCACACCTGTTAAGAGTCCACACAAGGGAACCAGACATCAATGTATCAATGAAAGGAATGTTTTTTTTTTCTTCTTAGGAGTCTGCACACACCAAATCAACATTGTACTGGTTTAAGGTATCATATGCTGATGCAATCGTGTAAATAAATAAATAAATAAATAAATAAATAAATAAATAATTTATATTTTTGCAACAGTAGAGGAAAATCATAACCCAATTTTGTCAAAGCTAAATTTATTATTGAGTTGTAGTTCTTAGTTATTATCTGTCACTTCAATTGAATGAGTTTAATCCAAAGCTGAATAACCCATAAGTTCAATAAGTTCCAATAAGTTCAGCAATATACATCTCTATGGTTTCAACAAATAGCTAGCATATTATTAGATAAATGTAAATAGGCTCACAAAATAAGTATGTTCTGTGGAGATTATTTTACAGTTAAATGTGTCCCTGGTTTTTAAAACCCCTTCATTAGAGGAACTAAAATTCTAGTATGCTTACAGATTCCCGTTAAAGACAACTGCACATCCACATTATTACCAACACCATCCAGAATAACTGTGTGTTTAATTTCCAAATTCCTAATGATTTTAATTTAACCAGATATCTAATGTCCAGGATGTTTGGAATGGAGTGCACATTAGAAGGAATCCAGATGTAGATTCACATTGCATGTAGCCTATTGAATACCAATGACCTGTGGAATAATCCATCCTCTCATATTAGCAGCATTTTTAAAATCTCAATCTGTGTGGTGCAGGCTAAAAAAGAACTTGAGATAGGTACTCAATTGTCCTTGCGGCGCGAAATGTGGGTGCGTGTTACTATTTTTCATCTGCTTTACATTTCAAATGGGAGCCGAAAAAAGCCAGACTGTTCTGCTCTGGACGGCGTCCACGTCAGCGAATGTCGTCTCCTAGCAACCACTTAGAAGCAGCAAGAGCAGGAGGAAGAAAGGTGCCCAAAGCATGCACACCATTTTACCCATGCATACACATTCCCTACCCAGAAAGGTGCACTTTTATAGTCCTTATTTCTGCTTGGTGAGGTCTGCAAAGCTGTAGTGTGACACATTGCTCATTTTGGGGGATGAAAAGCATGTTGATGTGGACTTTTACCCAGAACACTATTCAGTATTGGGACTGTTAACAAGGAGGAGGTAACGTAAACGTCAACTTAAAAATTTAATCGGTTTAAGTAGTATTAGGTTTGACTTTGGTTGGAAAAAAACAAGAACCATCCATTGGTTGATTAAAAACCAAGAACCACTCGTCTGTAATCATCTTTTCACATAGAGTTCAGTAACTAATTATTAATTACTCAGTAATTGATTATTCAGTGGTACTTCAATTGTATTTGGCAGGGTCCCAGATAACAGAGAGCATTATTAGAACATTAAAAAAACAATTATACAGGTTCTAAAAAGGTTTCTATAATAAAAATGTACACAGCAATTTGGCAGATGTGCCACATAAATGATTAAAAAACATCTGCAATTGTTTATATGGTTAAGGTTCTTAGAACCTTAACATCCAGAAACTTTCAGCTAACCTAAAGATATTAGGTGGTGTGATCCAGACAAATTTCAGTTTTCTTGAAGGAAATGTCTTTGAATGAAAAATGTTTCACAATGCATGTGCACAAAGTAAGTAATGATACATTCAAGGCTTGGTTTTCAGACTCGTTCACATTATTGACGATACATCACAAAAGTACAGATTTTATTTACATCCTACTAGGGGTAATAACCTCCTGCCAGGATTGCCTTCCACATGTGCAAACTTTTCTTATCTATAAATGTAGTAACAGAAATAGCCATTGTAAAACACATCCATGTTCAAATAAATCACACTATTCGAGTGAGTTTGATTCTCCATTAAAAGTGATTATCTATGAAATATAATGTAGGCTAAAATTATGACACATGCAGTAAAGCCCATTCAAATTTTATTACAAAATAGAATAAAAGCATAATTGTGCATAATGAGTCGATGGAACATTTAGGGGTACTTTTTTGAATGACTATACATTCAAAAATGCTCCACATCTAGAACTTTTCTCTTTATGACAAGGACAGTTTTATCTCAGAAAGTCTTCTTGCTTTTCCTTTATATTGTTTTCGTGTCTGTTGTTTTAAACCTTTGTGCTTAATGATGGTGTTGGTTAAAGGTCAACACTGTGTGGGTGTAACCTGGTCTATGTTCAGTGTGGGGGTTGAGGTAGAAAAGAAAAGAAGTGGTTTTCTATACGGCCATGTTTGTTAAGCTAAAATAAAAACAAGTCCCTGCTTGTCCAAAGTCCACTTCATTAGTTGTCAATTTGATGTAAAATGGACACCATTCCTCTCTTGGCCTTGAGCCAGCAAAGTGGGAGCTACTTCAGTTGCCCCTCTCGCCGTCAGCCTGACAGCCTCAGCAGATGATGATAAATGTAGAGGTGGAAAGCAATTACTGTAGTGGGGTGCACTTAGGCTGAGAGAAATCAGAATAAACCAGTATGGAGCTTTCACCACTAATTACTGAATATGCTGTACTGGGAGTAGTGGGATGCTTCTGTATTTACATGCAGTATCTCAGGTCAGTGTGTACATTTAACCCAATGTGTACACACACACACACGCATACATACATACATACATACATACATACATACATACATACATACATACATACATACATACACACATGTCTCAGAGTCTTGCCATGTATTCTCCAACCTCATCAGGCATTATAATAGAAGAATCAGAGCTGTTATCTTGGCAAAGGGAGGTAGCACAAAGTATTGACTAAAAGGGTGCCAATAATTTCTGCACACCTATATTTAACAACGATATATATTTTTGGATAAACCTGTGCTTTATTATTATTATTATTATTTTTGCAATTGTTTAATTTGTTTTGAACAAAAGCTCAAAAGGTTAATCAGTAAAGACAATTTTTCACAGTCTTCTTTGCTCATATTTACCAAGGGTGCCAATATTAGTGGAGGACACTGCATTGGTATTCAATAGGCTATATGCAATGTTAATCGACATCTGGTTTCCTTCTAATGTGCACTCCACTCCAAACATCCTGGATGTTATATATCTGGTTAAATTAAAATAATATGAAATATAAATATATTAGATTATATATATAACATATATAAAAGTAGCTTTTTATTTATTTATTTATTTATTTATTTGAGTCACAATTTTGACCAGTGGGAAACCACAGCATCCAAATTTGAATTAGTTGATCAATTTTCCCAACTGTTAAACAAAGAAACAAACACCAAATCATCATTTAGATCATTTAGCACCTTTTAAAAACATGTTTACAAAGTGCTTTACAGGCTAGGAGAAAAAAAAACCTAAAATAAACAAAAATATCGATATATAAAAATATAAAATGAAATGAATAAAACCATACTAAGATATTAAGATGTTTCTCTAGAGTGTAAACTATAACAAAGCCAACACATAATTATTCGCATCTTTATCTTTAACACTGAAAGTGTCCAGGATGATTAAATCTAAATAAATCACTGCTTCGTGGACAGAAACACACTGCATAACAAGAGCCATTGTGTTGTCCCAGTGGCCATAATTGTGACCAGTCATGTGTCCGTCATAAGGGTGATACAAAAGTGGTAGAAAAATCATATTAAAATATCAGTAAGAGACCATTTAAAGACTAAACTCCCCAAACATGGTAGTTATATCAGTAGTATGACATTTTGCACTGGATTGTGGAGCGTGTCTATGGAGAAATTCCCATTCAGTCACAAGACCAGAAGAGGTCAGGCACTGATGTCTGCCAAAAAGGCCTGGTACGTAGTAAATACTCGAGTTCTTCCACTTCAAACTTGGGAAACCATGTCCTCATGGACCTCGCTTTGTGCACAGGGGTATTGTCATGCTGGAAGAGATTTGGGCTTCTTAGATCCAGTGAAGCGAAATCGTAATGCTACAGCATACACAGACATTCTATACAATTGTGTGTTTCTTTATGGCAACAGTTTGAACAGTGTGATGGTCAGGTGTCCACACACTTTTTGTCGCATAGTGTATATGTTATCACCTTTTTAGTGCATGCACTAGAATTTTCTGTTTTTGATGCATTGTTGATATTGTCGACATAGCAGTATTAGTGCTGATTTTGCTTCATCTGGCTCTCATTTTGTCCTTGCAAGAATCTCTTACATTTTGGAATTTGATCTTTTGCTGCACTTCCTTTACACAATGACTGCAAAAATTTATTTGTTTTTTTAAATATCCAGTGACTGAGTGCCAGCCAGCTCCATCTCCCTGTCTCTGAGTGGCCTGGCCTAAATGTGGAGGTGCTATATTCAGACGGTTGTGAGTGTGGGTGTTCAGTGAGAGAGCGGCTCAGGCAGCGAAGTTGCCTACACACTCCTTCATTCTGACTCACTCTTCACAGTGGTACATGAGGACAAAAGTTAGGACCAGAGGCGCTGAAGAACCAGACTGAGTAAAACAAAGTGTGAGCCAGCGTCACTTCCTCCTTCCCTTGAGCCAGCTGCCTTGTGACACTACACATTTAATCATGCTCTCAAGTATGACCTTGCCATACCTAAAACTTTACCCTTCTAGCTAATATTCTACCATGTAAACACTCCTGTTCTTGTTTAACCTACTCCCTAGCAACTCATTGTGATATCGTTGATAGAAACACACCTCCTACAGGTCTTATGACAAATGACTTCACCTAGTTGTTTTAACTTATTCAACTCAAAGGATAATAAACTTTCTTTGGTTAAAGCCATTGTCCATAGTAGAGAGGTTGTTGTTCAAAAATCAGTCAATAAATTATTTTGGTCTGGAGATGACCTTGCTACCGTGCTACTTGTATTTACTGTTTCTAGAGATTGTTTATGAAAAAGTAAGAGTGCAGTCAGAGATTTTGGCAGATGTTAGCTGAAGTTGAAATTCATTACAGTCTCTATCTTCAGTATTCCCCAAAAGCCACACCCCAAAAACACACGCAAGCATACTACCTAGTCCAGAAAGCCTGAATGTGAGTTCAAGAGGGTTTTCCAAGACCACATTAAAACTATGTGGTTTTATATGATATATATTTAAAAAATGGAGTTTTGGGCTCCCAAGTGGAAGAACAGAAAAGTTTTCGCCTTATCATCCGGTGATCATGAGTTCAAATCTTGACGATGCCACAATCATATGTGGCTGGCTATCCAAGAGAGCTAAACTGGCCCTGATTTCAGAGGGTGGTATACTCTCCCTCTATTAATCACAGCAATACTAGCCAATCATTGGTGTCTGTGAAAAAGCAAACTAACGGGAATTCCATGAACAGTTTATGCTGTTGACCCTGTTTGATATAATAAACACTAGCCAAGATGGCAAAGTGACAAAACAAGACTTTTTGTATGGTTGCTAAAAGTAGTAATAATTCAGAGAGGGATTATACAGCAGTGGATTCAGAGCACTATGTCTTGCATTTTGATCATATTTTACTTTTGCATTTATGTTTTACATAGCCACATTTATCAATAAAAAAGTGACCAAAACAGATAGAATTTACAACAAACACCAATTAGCTCATTAATTAACTCATCTTCTATTTTGAATATGTTGGATAGGGGATCATGCGGCAGTCAGGGACCAACCACAGTACAATAGACATCAGTGTTTATCTCACATGCAGACCCATTTTTCAAATACACAAAATCAAAGTCTATATTGTTTTGGGGGAAAAAGTGTATTTTTCAATAGTTTTTCAGTATGGAAAGAAGCCAGGAATGGAGTTTTCAAAAGTACTGACATTACAGACACCTCTTTGTTCTGATATTGTTGTATCCATCCATCCATCCATCCATCCATCTTCAACCACTTACTCCTTTTCAGGGTCGTGGGGGAACATGGTGCCTATCCCAGGAAGCATCGGGCACAAGGCAGGGTGCCAGTCCATCACAGGGCACAATCACATACACATTCACACACCCATTCATACACTACGGACACTTTAGACATGCCAATCAGCCTACCATGCATGTCTTTGGACTGGGGGAGGAAACCGGAGCACCCGGAGGAAACCCCCGCAGCACAAGGAGAACATGCAAACTCTGCACACACAGGGCCTCGGCTGGAATCGAACCCCGGACGTGTGCAGCGAACATGCTAACCACAAAGCCACCGTGCCCCCGTTGTTGTATCCATCTTTTTTTTCCCCTCTTCCATTTGCAGAGCCCAAAGTGCTGAAGAGACTTGATTGTTTCCTCTGACCAGGTGCCACTTCTGAAATATTAGCAAATATTAAAAAAACATTATTGGCTAAATTGCTGACTGCACCTTTAATGTGAATTTGATCATATCACATTGGTTTCTCTTATGACTGAATCTTGTGACACAATGTCCCATTACAATCCTCATTATATTGAATTAGTCCTGCTACAAACCTCTCTCTTGAGACATAGAGTGCCCTCCACTAATATTGGCACCCTTGGTAAATATGAGCAAAGAAGGCTGTGAAAAATTGTCTTTATTGTTTTGATCTATTGTTAAAAAAAATCCACAAAAATACTCTCATAGATATCAAACTATTGCAAACATAACACAGGTTCATCAAAAATAGATATATAATTGTAAACTATAGGTGTGCAACAATTATTATACCCCTGTTAAGAAGTTCCAGTCAACTGTAAATGTTATGAATCAACCTGGAATTGGAGGTGTGTCTATATTGTCATAAGACACTGTGTAGAGGATGGTTTGAGAGGCCAAAAAATATCTAAGGATCACAGCTGGAGAATTGCAGAAGTTATTTGCATCTTGGGGTCAAAAGTCTCCAAAACTACAATCTGAATCACCTACATCACCACAAGTTGTTTGGAAGGGTTTCAAGAAAAAGCCTATACTCTCATCCAAAAACAAACTCAGGCGTCTTCAGTTTGTCAAGCACTACTGTAACTTCAAATGACAAGGAGTTCTGTGGTCAGATGAAACCAAAATAGAGCTTTTTGGCAATTAACACCAGATATGGTTTTGGTGCACACAGAAATGTAGCCATATGGAAAAGTTTACATATGGTTAAATGGTTAAATATGGTGGTGACTCTTTAACGCTTTTGGGCTGTTTTTCTGCCAGAGGACCTGAGACATTTTGTTAGGATACATGGCATTGTGGACTCTATCAAATATCAACAGATATTAAATTAAAACCTGACTGCCTCTGCAAGAAAGCTTAAAATGAGCCATGGTTGGATCTTCCAGCAGGACAATGATCCAAAACATTCATCAAAATCAACACAAAAGTGGTTTACTGACCACAAAATCAAGGTCCTGTCATGGCTCATATTTACCAAGGGTGCCAATATTAGTGGAGGGCCCTATAGTTATCCCCCAGTTATCATAGTTAACCTGGTGAACAGTGTTAGAAAGATGATGTCATTCTGTTTCTGCAAACTTTTCTCCTGAGAAGTTACGGTGGATGTGAATGTTAGGTACGGAGTGTTTCTTTAACGTGCACACTCCCGTCCTCGTGCTGTCATTGTCATCCGTGGGCGCCAGTAAATAAAGTCCAAGCCAACTAATTCCCTTGACATTTACACAGCTACCTCTGTGAGTCAGAGCGGAGAGAGAAAGAGAGAAAGAATAAAGAAAGATGCTATTAAGAGATGAATGGATCGGTTTATTTGCCTCTAGAGTGGATTGAAAACATGTTGATCCTGGGTGTGTGCACGTGTACATGCGCTGTCCTTCTGATATTGTTAACACTGTATACTGTTCCTCTGGCTTACCTAGGCCTTTGTAATCTCAAAGGGAGCATCAGCTTGTGGACGTGCGTCATAAGGGGAGAGCATCACCTCGCTGGAGTGTGTGCAGGCGTACAGGACACTATCACACACATCTATCTCACACAGCTCTGACGGAAAGCCACATCCCCACTCCTCAATGGAGCCATTCAGATTTATGTAAAACAAAAAAAAAACATTTACATTTGCATTTACATCAATTTATTTGGCATATTTATCCAACTGAGGCAGCATATAGCTGTTAAAAAGAGCCAACAGTGATACAAGTGCTGGATTTACACCTTAGTGGTTTTCCCAACACATTCGTTCACAAGACCCAGTTACACACATGAAAAAAGAAAATAAGATAAGAAGTGTGCATGTGCTCATTCAGCAACATTAGCAGCATATACCTGCTCTAGTGTTGCCAGCTAAAGAGTTAGCTCAATTTTGACCAAGTTACCAACAAGCAGCCAATGTTAGCAGAAGTAACTGAAACCAATCTCAAGCAAGAAATCTTGCTTTAGGCCAAGGTCACAATTAAGTTAGCAAATATTGAGCTGTTATGTAATTAAAACCATTAGCAAGGCTTGCTCACCAGAGTATAAAAAACCCTGTCCCACAGATAATAATGCATTCTAGGCTACAAAATAATTTTGAAGGCAGGTGCGGTTATTTGCCATATTTAGTCCCTAGCATATGTATCCACTTCCTGAAATGCAAAAAATGAAAAAAGAATGCGTCAGAGAGTCTCTTATCAACTTGGTATGGGTTGTATAACTTCATCTTCATGCTGCCTACACATTGTGAGCCCATTATCAGGTGAAAGAAAATAAAGAAGAGTGCGATCCTGAAGGCTAATTAAAGGAGTTATTCTAATGTCAGCTACATGTATAAAGTCACTTGATATTCACATATGCCACAATATGCATTGTTTATTATTTTTATTATTATTATTATTATTATTAATTATTATTATTATTGTTGTTGTTGTTGTTGTTTAGAAATAAGTGTAAGTGTAAGTCAGTTACAATCCTGAAGTACACACTGTTTTTTTCCTGTTAAAAACGCATCCAATTCAGCTAAGCAGCTACGGTCATTTTCAGGCTGTATTAGTTGAAGTGGGTGTATTAGAGCAGAGAAAATACTCAAATGTGCAGGACAGGGGGTTCTCCATGACCAGTTTTGGGAACATTAAATGATCTTCTAAGCATGTGCCATAAAATCAAGCTTGACAGAAACTCTTTCCTTCTGAATTAATTTAACTGTCATTCTCATGCAAGTTTTATCATGGAAAAAAACTTTAAAAAAGTTATACACGTTACCCAGGGAAATGAATCATGTCCGAATAGGTCTAGAAACACCAAGGAAGTCATGAGAGTGTTTCAATGTCTTCGAGACTCCACTTCCAGGTCAGCTCTTTATTATGTTTCTTATTCACAAATGTGCCTATTATTCCATCAAGGAACTAATGAGCTAATAAAAATCAACGTCTAACATGCTGACGCAAAACCTCATTACCTATTTACTTGGCTACTACTCTTTTTTCTTTTTCTGCCATTATTATTTTTGATACAGATATTGATTTTCATAAAGTAAAGGCAAATCAAGCATTTTTCAGGTTGTTAAACAGGTAACCTCAGATTTACTCACACTGACCAGATGTGAGTTTGTACAAATACGGCAAAGATTAAACTGATGTATAAGGAATCAGATTTGACAAATAAAGGCCAGTGTGTTTTTCAGTGGCAATTTACAAGTACATCCAACTCTGTCGTGCTTGTTTTCTGTTGCTGCATGAAACAGATCTTGTATGAAGAGGTCGTTGATTTAGTTACAGGAAGAAAAGGAGCCACTGTAAATTCCACTCACAGCATACTCATCAAAGATGATATTCATCAGGCTTGCTGAGTCATGTAACAGACAACAATCCACCAGTCACGGTAGGTCTTTCATATGAACATAACAACGTGTGCTCTCACAGAACATCTCACGTAAATCATCAACCAAGATCTTTTCTGTCAAAAGGGTAAGAGTTCAAATGAATGTCATGTCACCTAATGAAGTATTAACGTACAATATTTGGTGTGTCTAAGCAGAAAAACACACCTCAATCATGAGCAAAGACCTCAAAGAAGACATGTTGGTACTATAAGACCTTAATGAAGTTGTGTTCAATCTCTTCACTTCACCCTTAATCTTACCTTTAGATATTTAAATGATATTGACAGTGGAATAAATTTTCATGCAGACTTTGACGTAGTCTCCTCCCCCATGTCTGCCTTTGCTTTCTTTCTTCTCAGATTGATAATGGCTTATTCTCTCACTGCCTTTATTTGACAGGAACCAATAATCTTTGGGTTTCTCAGCTTGATTAGCTGTGTTTGCAGTCAATACACTGGAGGAAGTTGCGATTATAGGGTGTGGTAGGGGGAAAGGATCTTAGCACGTTCTTTGACTGTGTTTCACACTCAGGCGTGACATAATTAACATCAAACATAATCAATGACAGGGTGGTATGATGCAGACCAAAGTGAAGTTACTGTTACCACCCCGAAACGGATTATTTTCCCATAACAGCATGTATAATTTATATGATTGTTTATTTATTTATGATTATTAATTTATTATTATCATCACTCATATTGATATATGTCCCAGAAACAACAGAAATAATAATGCATTAGAAAAAAACATTATACAGTATACATTTTGCAGCAGGAACTACTGTCCTAGAAAATAGGACATTTTCTGTAATAGGACATTAATTTTTTGTTATAGAAAATTAATCAACACCTTCTGACCACTCAGATTCAATACAAGTCAAGCATTCAATAGCACTGTGGCATAAATAATGTTAGTTAAGGAAAAAACTAAAGGTAAAGCATTACACAAAAAACCTGTTCAACGTCTCATTTTTTCCATGAGCTACACCCTTTTACTGTTCTATGGTGCTACAACATGCTTAAACATTGAAAATCAGGTGCTTATAAAAGCACAAAACAGGAAACTGGATGTTGAGCTCAGTCTATGTCACAGCAGCCTTGCTGAACTTCCTACCACGCTATGGTTCACTAAACCTCCCCATGGACACACAGCACAATGCTGATAATGCTGAGGGTCATGCCAAAGGACGGCGTCCATCATGGAGCCTTGAAACCTGCAGAGCATGCACAGCCCAGTGCCTCGTCATGTTCTTGATTGTAAAGATAAACTAACAGTATGATAAGAGTATGTTAGTTAGTTTATCTGTTGATTTGTTAGATCAGATTCTTTAGAGGACAATGTCGGTATGACAATGTGATTCCAAAAGCTTGTTGGGTGTAGTTGAAAATGAGATGTCTACAAAAGGGCAACATTTTGACTTCAGGTTTTTAGGGTGTTGTGTAGACACACTTCAGTGTAGTGTGATGCTCTGGGCAATATTCTGCTGGGAAACCTTGGGTCCTGGCATTCATGTGGATGTTACTTTGACACGTACCACCTACCGAAACATTGTTGCAGACCCCTTCATGGCAACCTATTCACCCCTTCACCATTGTTGCAGATCCCTTCATGGCAACAGTATTCCCTAATGGCAGTGGCCTCTTTCAGTAGGATAATGCTCCCTGCCACACTGCAAAAATTGTTCAGGAATGACATGACAAAGAGTTCAAGGAAATGACTTGGCCTCTAAATTCCCCAGATCTCAATCCGATCGAGCATGTGTGGGATGTGCTGGACAAACTAGTCTGATCCATTGAGGCCCCACCTCACAAGGTACAGGACTTAAAGGATCTGCTGCTAATCTGTCTTGCTGCCAGATACCACAGCACACCTTCAGAGATCTTGTGGAGTCTGTGCCTCGATGGGCCTGACAGAGCTGTTTTGTTGGCACAAGGGGGACCTACACAATATTAGGCAGGTGGTTTTAATGTTATGGCTGATCTGTGTAAATAAGGTTTTATTATTATTATTCCATCCATCCATCCATTTTCTATACCGCTTATTCTTCAGGGTCACGGGGAACCTGGAGCCTATCCCAGGAGGCAAGGAGCACAAGGCAGGGTACATCCTGGACAGGGTGCCAATCCATTGCAGGGTGCAATCACATACACATTCACACACCCATTCATACACTATGGTCACTTTGGACATGCCAATCAGCCTACCATGCATATCTTTAGACTAGAGGAGAAAACCAGAGTACACGGAGGAAACCCACGCAGCACGGGGAAAACATGCAAACTCCGCACACACAGGGCAGCGGCAAGAATCAAACCTCCAAACCTGGTGGTGTGAGGCAAACGTGTTAACCACTAACCACTGTGCACCCATTATTATTATTATTGTTATTGTTATTATTATTATTATTATTATTATTATTATTATTATTATTAGTGGTAATAATACTAGTAGTAGCAGTAGTATAAATCTGGCAATGAACCACTAACACATATAAACAAACACATAAAAAAGCAAAAATAAAAGATGCAATAAAGTGAAACATTCTGCCCATACAACAAACACCTTTTATAAAGCTAGGATGCCTGTACACTGATGTCAGCCAGATCCTAATCAGCTTGAACTAAACCTCCCTATGTCCCACTTCCTTCAAGCGCCCCTTAACAGCTGTGTCAACAAGCACAAGGGTCTTGGCCTTAAACAAGTCTTCAGGAGAGCCATTGGACATGCACCCCCTAATATACTGCCATAATGTTTGCACAGATTATACTCTAATGACAGCTGCTAAATCTGAAACCACACACTTCATGAACAAGGACTCTTCAATTTGTCGTCATGTTTCTTAACTGGCTCAGTCGTGTTTAATATATGTGGGACACTTTATTGGTTTTAATGAACCTGGGGTCAGAGTTATTTCTTGGCTTTGGTTGAACTGTATTAGCTGAACTTTTGTGCCTGTTGTAAATTAGATTTCCGTTAAAGAGCTGTGGTAGAGCTCCCCATAAGTTAAACGAAAGGATATTTTAATTTTCTCTTGCAAAATGTGCATCAAGCATGGAACAGGAGCCACATGTGAATGCTTAGAAAGAGGTAGAGACTTTCATTAGGTGCAAGCTCCTGTATACTAAATTGTAATAGGCTGTATTTTTAATATATTATATTTTACTTAACAAGGAATAGTACTAGAAATATAATTACTCCTATAGAAAAGTGACTTCTGATCATACTTGCCAATTTTTTTTTTCTTGATTTATTGCAATCACATTTCCCCTGCCAACATTAAGATTTTATTGTTAAAGTAAACCATGTATATTTATTTAACAGCCACGGGGCCTTGGTTTTTCTAGCTGCTGGCTGTTATTTGTCTTTCACTTGTATGGTTCCCTGTCTCTGGTTTCTACTTTTGTCTGTTTTTCCAGCAGCACTGTTGTTTGGTGTCATAACAAACTGGCCTGCCCTCCATTCAAGTCCTGTTCAGCTATGCCCATTCACACACGTTGGCTGAAGGTGACTGACTGCTTGACTGTTGCTCTGCTATATGTTTTATTTTCCTTTCCTCTGAATTCCATCAGGCTAACAGAGGTGTCATACAAGAAGCCCAGGAATATTTTGCCACAAAGCACCCCTATTTTAAAGGGCTTGTGTTTCAAACACGTGAGGACTGATTGTGGCCTGGTCATGGTGGCAAAGGAAGGGCAGTAAAAAAGGGAGAGGGTAAAGATACGGGTGTTTATATGTGGGTAAATGATGAGGGTACTCAGGCCGAAGCTGGAGCTGGCTCAGGGAACCAATAAACCTTTTTAAGAACTGGCCATGTTTCCACCAGTAAAGGAGCCAAGACATTACCTAATCAAATGTGGGAGTTTTCTAATCTGTGTTTAAAAAAAAAAAAAAAAAACACTCATGGAGGGCATTAGAAAGTACTTCTGGCTTTGAGAACATAGTTTACCATCCAAAGTCAAATCCAACAGAGTATACTAGGGGCTCTAGGAGTTGCATGACTATTTTTTTAACTAGTCCACCAGTTATTTAAAATAGTAAGGCTACTCATCTTTTCCATAGTTAAAGCAAAAAGTGATTCAGGACATCACTATTTAGGCTGTTATTATTAGTGCAGTTAAATGCTGATAAACAATAATCAAACTTCCCTTTTCAGACTACACTGATAACTGTAAACTAAATAAATAAATAAATCATTCAATGCAATAAATGTGCAGAAATGAATGTATAATTGTATTACGCTATGTTGTGTACCAATTTTTAACGTGCACTCATACGGACGATTTGTTAGCAAACATGACTGGAATTGAGAGTGCACAGCATGGAATAGATCCCTCGTTATAGCTCAGTGGATGAAATATGCTATATCTACAGCATCTGGTAGGTTTATCTAGGTAATGACGCAGGTGTAGCAATACCCTGTTCAACTCCTGCCTCACCAGAAGCCGTAAGCAAGTCTAGACTAGATTCACTGAGCTGGCATTCATCACTGATCTGACCCTAAACTAGTGGGATTGAAATTGACTAGCAACCCATAGTTACAAAAGCACGCTTTCACATAGTGCTAGTCACAGAAATCACTATGACACAGTGCAAAGATTTTATTTCAATTTTATTAAGCTTTAAAGGACAACAAAAATAACTGCTGGAGGAGTTCCTTTGGGAAAAGGCAGCAGGAGTGGGATTAAAGGTCTTGTGATATACAAACATGCTAACATTTAATTTAAGCAAAAGAAAAAAAGACTTTTCCAGAGTAGTTAACTGATGATCCTTTACCTCTTTGGCCCAGAGGATATGATGGCTGTTTTGTTCAAAAACTATTTGAAACGTTAACTTGTTGGACCACAAAACACGATTCCACTGTCCTACTGTCCATCTCAGATGAGACCGAGCACAGAGAAGTCGGCAGTGCTTCTAAATAGTGTTGATGTATGGCTTCTGCTTTGCATAGTAAAGCCTTATCTTGCATCTCTGGATGGTGAGTGACAAAGGTTTACCAAAATATTCCCGACCCATGTCAGGATATCCGTTACAGACTCAAGACAGTTTTAACATAGTGATGTCTGAGGGATCGGAGATCACGCGCATTCAGGAGTGGGTTTCGGCCTTTCCCTTTATGCACAGAGATTTGAGCAGATTCCTTGAATCTTTTAATCATATTGTGCACTGTAGAATGTGAAATGCCCAAAATTCTACCGAGTTGTCTTTGACGAATGCTGTTCTCACAGTGTCGGATTATTCACTGATGCATCTGTTGGCAGATTGACAAGCCTCGACCCATCCTAATAGCGATGTGACAAGTTCTTGCTCTTAAAGGCCTAGTACTTCAAGAGCAAGGACTTGTCACATCGTGATTAATCCTAAATTGCCCCTGTCACAACTTTTTTGAAAGTGTTGCATGCATCAATTTCAAAATAAATGTTTATCTTCAGAAAACAATGCAGTTGATTAGGTAAAACATCAAATACCTCGTCTATATACGTTTATAGTTTAAATACAAGTCAAAGTACATTTACAAATCACTCCTTTGTTTTTATTCACATTTTCCATACTGTCCCAACTTTTTTCGGAATTGGGGTTTTAGAAGCTCATAGTACATATGATCTTCATATTTGGATAGCTGCTGGAGGACTGATATTCATTTGAAGGTTCAGGGTGCCTTCTATGTAGAGCTCTATAGGCATAGCCGCCTCTAAACATGGAACTCCTATAATTTTTGGCTGAACTAAATGTCTCCCCATCTGTCTTTTATAACAAACAGACTCAACATCATATTGAGGCTGCAGTTCATAGAGGAAGGGGCTAAAAATCACAAACTAACTTCAGAGCTGAAATTGGGCTCGATGTGCTATGCACGCACACACAAACACACACAGCCAACTCTTCAAGCATGACCCCAGGCTGTTTGAGCCATGGCGGTGACTAACATCTTTGGCGAGGAAGTGACTGATGCCTCAGAGCTGCTTTCTTCACTGCCAGGGCCTATGAGCTGGGAAAAAGGCCAGTGGCGATACAGGAGGGAGCTACAGGCAATTCTAGGCCTGGCACATCCCAAAAAGTGTGTGTGTGTGTGTGTGTGTGTGTGTGTGTGTGTGTGTGTGTGTGTGTGTGGAATGCTATGAAAAGGACAGTAAGTACAGAACACTGGCAAGCTGATAAGCAGTGCGCCATGTGCGTAAATAGCTGTAACAGGCGTGCCAAAGGACATGGATGACGTTTTGCCTAGGTAAGGCATTTAAAAAGGGCCGCTGCAAGGCTCTGGGTCAGATAGAGTAAAGGTAAATGATAAATCTCTCTCTGTAGTTTCCTGACCTGCTTCTATATTTAGTATGCCCTAGAACAAAGTAGTCAGATGTGGCTGGATGTTACTTCCTGTTAGACTTTAACCTTTTATGTGTGCATGCATATGTGTGTGTGTGTGTGTGCATGCATATGTGTGTGTGTGTGCGTGTGTGTGTGTGTGCATGCGTGTATGTGTGTGTGTGTGTGTGTGTCTGAGTGACTTGTCCTCTGATACATCAGCTCACATTCGCTGACAAAAGGCCAACTGAATAAACCCACAGGACAAAAAAACCTGATTATGCAGTGACAGGTACTGTCCCTAGGAAGGTCCGTTAAAGCTAGCCTTTTGTATTCTGTGCTGAATGAAAGAAATAGTGCTGACCGCACACCACAGGCATTAACACACAGCACACAAGCGTTGGGGTTTGACCTTCACGTTGATTCCTGCTGCTCTGCTGCTCTACTAAAGGCGCTCCTTTAGCTTTTGAAAGAACAGCCACATGTTAGCATGTTTCTCAGAAAGCTGCATTTGTGTGAGTTGGTGGGTCGTGCAGCTTTGAGCAGGTAAATAAACATGCAAAGCAACGACCCTGTTAATGCCTTTGAAACCCATTAACAGCTGCTCTTTTCCAACATTTCTGTAAGGTTTTAGGGTTCATAAACTAAGTTGAATGTAGATTGGACTGTATTGTTTGTGTATTTGAGATAAAGAGCCTCATGACAAAATTCATACACAATTCATTTACATATTACATTAAGATCAGATTTTCATTTCCTGAAGCAAATCCACAGCACCAGGAAGGAGCTGAAAGAAGGAAGGAAGGAAAGAAAGAAAGAAAGAAAGAAAGAAAGAAAGAAAGAAAGAAGCTACAAACTCATTTATACTCTCACCTTCTTAAAGTTAGCAAGACAAAAAAAAATGCAGCTTGTGTTACCAAGAAACTGCAGCACATAAAGCCTTCTGTCCTGAAAAATGTAACTTACAGCTCTGACTGTTACAGAGCTCTGACACTGGAGTATCCTTACAAAATTGTTAAATAAACATTCAACAGTCATACATTTTTTAAATCAGTTCATGTGGAGTGAATTTTATTTTTTAATAGAAATAATAACATGTTACAATTAGTGCATAAATCAACACCTTCTGGCCAATCAGAATCAAGAATTCCATCCATCCATCCATTTTCTGTACCACTTGCACTGTAAGGGGTTTATAATGTTAGTAAACTCCAGTTTCTATCCAGTGGCTACAAATAAGTCATAAGAAGAACAGACAGCAGTGCAGACAACAAAGCTATTATTATTCCATTCATCCATTTTCTGTACTGCTTATCCTACACAGGGCTGCAGGGAGCCTGGAGCCTATCCCAGGGAACTCGGGGCACAAGGCAGGGGAACCCTGGACGGGGTGCCAATCCATTGCAGGGCACAATTGCATACCCATTCACACACTATGGACAATTTTAAAATTCCAATCAGCCTACACCGCATGTCTTTGGACTGGAGGAGGAAACCAAAGTACCTGGAGGAAACCCCCGAAACACGGGGAGAACATGCAAGCTCCACGGACACAGGGGGAGGCGGGATTTGAACCCCCAACCCCGGAGGTGTGATGCAAACATGCTAATACCCTGAATCAAGAATTCAATATCATCATTTTATATAATATCATATAGCCCTGCTTTTTATTGTAGCGCAATTCAATTCTATTCTGGTTTACACACTTTGCCATATACAACTCCTGAGCAAATTGGCTATAACTAAAGCAACGCCTTTACAAGTGTCCTTTGACCGCAACTATTTTCAGCCACTCTGTGACCATGCTGCCACCCTCTTCCCACCAAGCACTGGGGCAACATAGATGGATCACACCAGAGAACTGCTTTGTTTTCCAAACAAACGTCACAGCCTGATTAGCAGGCGTTGACCAGGCCTGTCTCTGTATATGTGTGCTGACTGTTGGAGCAGTTCAAAAGGGACGTTGGTGTGAGACATAAACAGACACGGTCTCAAGGGAGGAGTGCGGTGAATTCTGAGGTGACACAAACTTAAACACAGCGATGAAATGGTGGGCACATGACAGAGAGGTGAACCTCCAAACTGTTTCTCAGTTCAGTCACTATATCTGCCACAGTGTTCATTTTGTATCTGTCCAACTGATTAAAAACAGTACAATAAAGTACTTACACACAGAGATGCTAATAGCCAGTGAGATCCTGATAGTTATGGCCAGTTAAGTGTACAATACATCTCAGATGGTCCGTGGATGGAGTGTCTGAGACTGACTCTACTTTAAGCCTGACCAACTGTGACTCTGTCCTTTTCCGTTATTGTTAGCACTTAATGTTGTGAAGACACTGAGCTGGACAAAGGCTGTGTACACAAAACAAGAACATAGCACTATATTGGGACATCTCACCCTGTTCTCCAAAAAAGATTCAAATGACTCAAATCTCCAAGACATGAGTGCGAGGAGACGTGATAATATTAGTGTGTGACTCAGACATTGACTCCGTTTTCTAACAGGAACAAAAAGTAGCAAGAATACCAGGTTCTCTGAGGCGAGGGTAATGCCACTGCACAGTGTTTTGAATAGATTGGATTACTTCGTGTGATTGTGGGCTTCATTGTACAGGGAAAGGATTGCGAATGAAATCCCCTCTCAGCCACCAGCGCTTATCCCTGCCTCTGTGTCGTTCTTTTCAGACACCAGGCCTCCATCCCACATGCATGTAATCTCAGTGACAAGACAGGGAAAAAGAAAATTGAATATGTGCGAAAGGGAACGTTCAGGAAGCAAGTAGAAAATGCAAACCGTGGGTTCGGTAAGTAACGGTTCTGTAAAGAAAGTGGATTAGCAGGGTCTTGTAGCATGGAATCCCGTACGTCTTCTTAAGTTCATTTCAGAGGTTATTAGAAATAATAAAAAATGAGCTCAGCATGCTGAATTATTCATGTCAGCACCTTAATTATTGATGGAATAAAAGAAGAAAAAATAAAAGAATCCATTGTGTAATTTTTGCCTATCTAAAATGTGTACTGATTTAAAAGTCTTAATGCAGGGTCAGACCAGGTTGTCCCTGAACAGCTGGAGAGGAAATTTAACATAATGACGTTAGTCATTATCACCTGGGACATCAGCAGGACACCATGGAAAAATGGAAAGATGCTGAGAGGCGTCCATTTCGTTCACCTGCTTTGTGTTTTGATACGGTCAGTGCCTCGGTGGGATGGGTGAAGAGGGATACAAAGCTTTTATCCCACCTCTTATTGTTTTCCCCTTGTTTTACCCCCTCCTTTGCTTGGCTTGGAGGGCTGTTTGTGAGTGTGTGTGTGTGTGTGTGTGTGTGTGTGTGTCTGGGCCCAGACACTTGAAATGATTTAGTGTGGGTGGAAAGGAATGCGTGCCCAGATGAAAAAAAGAAAAGAAAGTGAAAGAAAAGCGGACTGGCGAGAGGGGGTGGAGAACCAGCAAGATAGCCACAGATAGACGGAAAAAGGGCAACTGAGTGGGGGGTGGGGAAATGGGGGGTGTGGTGACGAGAAGGAGCAGACACCACCTGGGATGGAGAGACTCTTCATGCTAAGGAACATGGGAAGAAAAGGGCATAAATAGAGAGAGTGGTGTGGGATGGGGGGGTTACAGAGAGAAAGAGCGATGGGAGATAGGTTCTGATGGAAGGGGGTGGGAGAATGATACGCACTGTGGGGGTCGAGAAATAAAGAGAGAAAGAGCATGAAAAGCTAGCAACCCACTCTCCTACCTTCTGCTCTCCTTCGAGCAGATTTCCAATAGCTTTTGCAGGTCTCGCTTAGGGGAACATCTAGTCCAATCAGAATGCAGCCTACACACCGGGCTCCGAGACCTAAGTGTGTGTGTGTGTGTGTGTGAGGGAGAGAGAGAGAGAGAGAAAGAGACCTCTTTGGGTCCTAATGATGCACAAGCAGAAGCTTAAGGTTAGCATATGCCACATTAAATCCAACATCCCTCCCTCCACCCATCACTAAGCACACGCTTCAATTTCATTTCCCATCATCCTCCTCTCTCTCCATCTTTCCCTACTTACCTCCATACCATTCCCTTCCTCTCCCTATTTATCTTTGTTTTCAGCTCCCATTTATTGACTCCGACCTCTTCTTCTTCTTTTCCTTTCTCTGCATCTCATTGCCTGTTCCCCCAAAGCCTCCCTTCCTCCCTCCCTCTTTTGTCAACTCCCTCCTCACTACACACACACACACACACACACACACACACACACTGAAGGCAGCAGGCCTGTGTGTCCACACTCAGTTGGAGTGGCTGCAGTACTGGGGCTGCCAGAGAATTCCGCCCGAATACCAATGAGCTCCCAGCTTTTCTAAGGGAGTGCAACCACTGCGTGGGTGGACAAGCATGCCCCCCCCCCCAACACACACACACACGTCACAAATGCTCCTAGCATACAAAGATACTCCTATGAATGCTATAAATAGATAAAATAGCCAAATGTATCTGTACCGGTGAGTTTTATTTTGATACAGAGGGATGGATCGAGACATCCATCTATTGATTGTGCAACTCAAGTTGCCTTTTCCGCTTGTAGGTCATCATCGACTGTTCAGTATTGACCGGATGATCAACTCGAAAAGACTGCATGCACATGGTGCATCCTGTTTGAACATAAATACATGACCTACAAAGTGAAATTAGCTAGTCTGTTTTAAATGTTCATCCTGCAGTGGTAATGAAAGACCAGTATAGTTGTAGCAATTTCATTAAACCAGACATGGTGCTCTAGAGGTGATTGCTCAGACTGATTACATGTAGTACACCTGAATTTAAAATGCATCCTTTAAATGACTAACTTCTCTTGAACGGCAGAGCCTGATTATATAGATTACTATTTGCGTCAAATTTGCAACACAGCACTAACCTGACTTATTTATACTGGAACCTTTTAGCCACAAAACCTGTGTGGTAATCTGACTAGCTAGCTAACTAAAGCTAGTAATGAGCTAGTTTACCAGTTAATCTAACTTGGTTAGGAATGAGCCTAAATCATGGTGGATAAAGTGTATTAAACCACATCCTACTCATGTTTACTTCATTCATGTTTACTTTGATATAGTTTACTAGCAGTTAAATAGCTGGCCAGCTGACTTAGCTAATCTTAGTGATGAACCTAAATCATGGAGGTTATGGTACATTTTTACATGTTAAATAGATTGCTGATAATGTGAGAGTGTAAATTACATTATTAAGAAAATCACATTAGCCACAAAAACTGTGTGCTAATCTGACAAGCTAGCTAACTAAAATTAGCAATGAACAACATCGTGGTTGTTATTATATATTTTGACAGGCTTGGCTACTGCTAAATAAATCCCTGAGAATATAACAGTGCAAATCAAGACTCCATCCCACTTGTGTTTACCTGTGAGCTAGTTTACTAACAATTCACTAGCCAGCTAGCTAACTTAGCTAATGTCAGTGGTGGTTATAGTAGGTTATATGTTCACAGGTTTGGCTCATGTTAAATATATTGTTGATAATATGGTATGTAAATTAAGTATAAAAATGCTGAAATCACGCTTCTACCTGTGTCTACCTGGGACAAATGTGAGCTAGTTTATTATCAGTTAATTTCTTGGAGCTATCAATGTGTTTGAGGTGGCTGGTAGATTCTGGCATTTTAAAGGTGACTATAATGGTGTACAGAGGGCATTTTAGGCAGAAAAACTAATTAAACCATATATTATGCTACATTGATTATTTCATTATTTAAAAGTAGCTGATATTCAGGAGAAGTTAAAGCCTAAGGTTCTATAATAAAGACAAATTTGAAACGAAACCCAGTGAATGCATTCTTTGAAAGGTTGCAGGACAGACTAATCTGCATTAGTGTTGTAACTGTGTGTTCTGGAGTGTCCCACCGATCAATCCATTGATTGTCGCCTTCGTTTCCACAGCAACAGGAGAAACGCTTTAAGGAGATTATCTTTCTTTAGTAGGGAGAAATAGGAAAGGCAAACACCATCACCCCTGCAACTGTTGCTTTACAGAACTAAGGCACATGAATCCTTAGACAATTCTGTGCTCCACTATCTATGGAGCGTTTATGTGAGTCTTTTGCAGTTCCTTTAACTGGAATATATAACTACGCCTCTGTCTGTTGTCTTTGTGTCCAGTTCTCAGACCATCAGTGCTTCCTGGCAGTGTGACAAGTTAAATGGCATAGAAGTAAAGTAAGCATCTGAGTTGGCAGAGTCATTACCCTGACCACGAGGAGCAGCTGGCTGTGAATACTTCAGCAAGGGCTGTCTGGCACGCTGACGGGGAACACGGGTTCTGCTGCACATCTGCTAATGACCTGGTAGCATGCAGGCTGAGCTGAAACTAACTCTGACAGTGTCTGAAACTTTTTGAATACCTGGGCTTGTAGGATAATTTTCAAGACATTGTGATAGTCATCTAAGATACTTTATCAGTTCTGGATCCTTAGATGTCCTACAAGTCTACTCACCTTGACTAGATGTTTCATGACAGCATTTAAGTACAAGCCTTCAAGCTAAATTTCTTTATGCAGCTGCAACAGTAACAGTGGTGTATTGCTAATTTGTTTGGGTGTGGAGAGTGACATTCAAAATCTGCTGATGCATTAGAGATTTTCAACCCACTTTCAACCTACTTTGGACCAAATTTGCGCTAACATTACTGCTAAACTAAGACCACCTCCTTAGCACAGACACAAGAACAATGTATTTTTATGACTGCAACAGTGAAATACACTTTTATGTCACCCCAGTTCAGTATAGTTCAGTAGGCTACTAGAGCCAACGGCTTACTAAAACCACCAGACTAAATTATTTAACAGATCAAAACAAACATGCCACTTGCCCATAGTCTTGGACATTATGAAAAATGTCACAATGCTAAGCCGCTTTTATAGAAATGAGAGATGATTTGATTGGATACCATCTAAACACACGTCTTGACAACATCTTAATTCGAACCCAATACCCTTTTTACTATTATGGCACCTCTTGCAAGGTTACTGCCTAATGCGATGGTCAGAAAAATACTGTATAATGATGATACTATGCCTTAGTTTTTCACTTGGGTTATGATACAACAAAAATAGGACTATTCAACTAGTGGCTTTATGAATTAGGGTATAATACAATATTTATTTGATTAAAGACCCCAAATGTACCCCAACTCTCGTTCCATTCCCTCTGTCTTGCACTCTCTCTCTTCTAGCCCTTCTCTCCCCCTCTTTCCCCACCTTGGCAGCATGAAAACAAACTCATTTCCATACAAATGGAGTGTGGGCCTGCAGCCAGTGGAATTACAGATATTTTATCTCTCGACTGGAGAGCCATGCTGCTATCACTCGCTAGTCGTTAGCCCCTGCCTTTGTCTCTACTGCTATCTCTCTTTCTCTCTCCCTCCTTCTCTTTCTCTGACATTCTGCAGTGCATATACCTGACTGCAGCACCTGTCATGAAGGACTGGCAGCTGTAAGGCTCAGTTCAAGCTCCTTGGCAGAGCAAAAACAGCAGCTGGCTCCCCAAATTCTAGCTGCCATGTCTGGCATTGGTTAATGCAGAGATGTGGGCACTCAAGCTCTCTCCTCTGCACCCCCCCCCCCCTCTCTCTCTCTCTCTCTCTCTCTCTCTCTCTCTCTCTCTCTCTCTCTCTCTCCCTCTGTCTTTCTCTAGCCACCCACTCTGTTTTTTTTCTGCCCAAGCACCTGACAACCTCTTTTTTTTTTTTTTTTTGAAATCCTCATTTCATCCCCCACAAACAAAGCCCAGATTGTTGCTATGTTCTCTCCTCCCGCACTGGACATGCATGATGCATAACAGGGAAAGTATAAGGGCCACAGATGGCCAGTGTGTAATATACTTAGTTATAGTTCCCGCTATCATGGAAGCTCGGATTACATGATCTAATTCTCTGTCTCTCTCTGTTGCTCTTTGTTTCTCTCTGTCCCTTGTACAGAAACACTGTCCCTATTCAGAGAGAAAGAGAGAGGGAGAGAGATAGTGAGAGAGAGAGAGAGAGAGAGAGAGAGAGAGAGCAGTTAGGGAGAAATACTGGGAGAGAAAAAGAGGACTGGGTTGTTTGGCGTCTGATTGGGGAAGCGTTATTTTTCCACCAGGAGAGTGCAATAAAAATTGAATGAGGGGGATAAATAATTCAGCCTTGGTTTCCAGCGAGAAAACAACGAAAGTGCAGAAATCGATGCTCGCTTACTCCTTGTGCATGGTTCAGCAGAAAGAAAGTGTGTGTATAAATGTGTATGTTTTGTTGGAGATGGTGTGTGTGTGTGTGTGTGTGTGTGTGTGTGTGTGTGTGTGTGTGTGTGTGTGGGTGGGTGGTAGCTAGCTTGGTACTGGCAGAATTTTAATAGCGTACTAAGATATGCTATCCACAGACAACTAAAAGTAAACCAGTAGAATAAGGGTCTGACTAGAAATCCAATGAACAATAACTTTAACAAGGACATGAATAAATATGTGGTGATAACTCAACATGATGAGTGTAAAGGAATGTACAAGCATAGGCATTGCTGTTGTTGTTTTTAAATAGAGGATAAGAATTCAGAAAATGAAATGGTTAAAGAAAGAATAAATAAGCATATGAAGGGGTTAACGGGTTTTTTGCATAGTCAAGTGCAAAGTTTGCATACAGTACCCATAGGAAAAAATGGAAGTGAAAAAGAAATGTAATATAAAAGTGCAACAAGAAGTTATCTAGTCTGTTAGCTTTCACAGATTTTCCTTTATTATCAGAAGTAACAAACTTGCCCAATGCTGTATTTAATGGGAAATATTCTCTAATGATTTGTATGCACATAATTTGCCTTTATAATTTCCTCCAACCTTCATATCCTCTCAGCCATATCGTGTATCCTCTCCGTTATAATATAATATTGAGCCCCTTTAGCCACCCTCCCCACTCCCCAATTTTTCCTGACATCTCTTTTATAACTATGCCAGGTCACTTGGCAAATCTTTACTTATTCTTCTTGAGATATTTGTTCTAACTGTATCAGATGTCACCTATAAATACTGAATCTGGATACTAATATGGTCATGCTAAAAAGTTCTGACTATTTTATGATTGATTTTGACATATCTTTTGGATTTCTGTGCCGTACCAGGATGCGCCCACATTTCATGTGTAACATTTTGGAATTCAATTTTTTCTATATAGACTGTAAAATATTTCTCTTTTGTTTTATTATTTAAAAACCATGAGGGTGCTAACCTTTCACCTCAATTGTAGATACAGACATGTGACAAGTTAAAGGACAAACCTTATAATGAGTCTTTATTGATCACATATACATTACAGTATACAGAAATTCTTTACCCCAGCATATTAGGAAGTTGAGGTTAGAATGCAAGGTCAGCCATGATGCAGTACCCCTGGAGCAGAGAGGGTTAAGGGCCTTGCTCAACAGTGGCAGCTTGGCAGTGCTGGGGCTTGAACCCCCAACCTTCTGATCAGTAACCCAGAGCCTCAACCATCACCGGTTTAATATGGGTGTGGTCTCTACCAGGATGACTCCACCCCCATCCACAGTGCACAAGGGCTCACTGAATGGGTTAAACAGAATGAAAATGATGTAAATCATATGATATGGCCTCCATAATCACCAGTCCTCAACCCAATTGAACTGCTATGGGAGATTTTGGAGTGAAGTGTTAAACAGCACTCTTCACCACCATCGTCAAAACACCAAATAAGAATGTATCTTTTGGAAGAACGGTGTTCATCCCTCCGGTACAGTTCCTGAGACATAGAATCAATGGCTCAACACCTTACTAATACACTTTATGTTGGTTTTCTGTATATGATACAGTGGAATGTTTTAATAGAAAGTGAGAGTGTACAAAAGGCCTTTTTGAATACCAAAATATGTCTAGTTCACTCTGTCTCTCTTTGTTAAGATCAAGAAGACAAAACCAATATTCCCATGGTAGAAAGACATTACACTGGCATTCTCATTCTTTACAAAATCTTTGTTTTTTTTCTCTTTGTAATTTTTTGGTAAATGTGTTAAAGGTATAAACAACACCCATAAAATTGTAATAGAGTAATATGCAAGAAACAAGAAAGGGAGTACATAGATGTGTGTTTTTATAAGTGTGTGTGGTATGAGGGTGGCTTTCTGTTTTATTGGGTACTGAATCAGAAAGATAAAACCATGGGGAGAGATAGAGATATAATAAATATAGCTGTCTGAGTAACCTTAAGCAAGGTAATGCGAGGTTAATGAAGCACTTCACCATCCCACTGGCAGAAGTAAACAGTCATGTCTGTTTGTTTGACTTTTCCACACTCCTGGGACCGAGAGACAGAACAGGACAAAGGCGTGTGAAAGGAGAAGAAGAAAAAAAGTAAACAATTGCATGATGCTCCAGTCCCACTCTGACACCCACGTGCTCTGCTGAGCCATCACTTCATACACAGAGGAGAGGCTGTTGTATTTCCTATTGTTTAGCAGTTCTTTCTTTAGCTCTTGCTCTGCCACTCTCCTCTTTTCAAGAGTCATGGTTTACCAGTGATTCACATTTTGGCTAAAGCTGCAGTGTTACACCAATTTGGTGCAGAATTTTACTGCAGCAGTTTGCTCTCCATTGTCTGTTCAATGATGAAGCTGCTATTATGAGATTATACATTAAAAGTGATAATAGTGTGAGAAATGTAATTCATACAATTCTCCACTTCCTTGATGAACAGTCCAGCTTAATTTGAGCAGCTACCAAAACACAGGTCAAGCTAGTCAAACTGGTAAACCATCTTTGCTATCTGGGAACTCATTTTCCAACATCCTTATTACTTGACAAAACTGATCAATAAATGTTTGGGATTTTGATGTCAGCTGTGTCCATGTTGTGTTCCTGTCTTAAAATTAGTAATCGCATTAGTAGGGGTAATTCAGAAACTGTTTACTTTCTACCAGCTGACAAAGATGACCTACCAGCTTGAATTTATGGGGTAAATATGGCATTTTGCATGGAAATGATTTAGGTTCTCAAAAATGGTTGTGGCCCTAGAGTTGTAGCGTTTAGTAATACATTGATGTTTTGTTCGTGTTTATAGATCACAGTAAGTCATGCTGTATCCTATGTATATTTACACTGATTTTAGTTACTAATGGTAACCAAAGAACATGCAAAAACATGAGGTAAGGCTAACTAACAACAGCTGTAATCAATCAAATGTTTGCTAGCATTGCAGTAACTGTTACAATGCAAGCTAGTTTTAATGCTAATTACTTGCTGTCACAATTACAGATTACAGTTATAATTATTAGGACTCATTTCTGTCACATCTGTTCAAATTTAGATTAGTTAAAAATCTTGATAAATGCTAAAAGGTCACCATGTTTAGATTATGTTAGATTAAAGAAATGTAGTGATGTACTATTTATAAATGACATACATAAAAGTCAATAGTATTCAGAAATGTTAGTATTAGTATTAGTATAGTAATATAATAATTGTACTTTTCTATTTCTCATCTGTTAATGTGTGTATTTGCAGAAAAGAATTACGGAAAAGATTTGAGATGTACTTCCATGACTCGTTTGTTACATTGGCCGATCAGCTACATTTTACAGCTACTAAGTGGAAATTGCATTAACTTTATTTTTCCCCAAATTATCCTTTCAAAACATCCCTTGTCACACTCCGTAAATATTCCTGTATATACAGTACAGTGGCAATAACATAGTACTAGTCTGCTTGGCACAGCCTGAGTATATTCAGGAATTAGTAAGTCTTCTGTGCAACCCATATGTCTGGATGAATCATAGTGTAAGGTGATTAGTTTGGCAGAATATCACTGCAGCTTTTTCTTCAGCCTCTTGAAAGTTGCTGGATTTCTCTGCCTCTGATCTCAGTGGGAGACTTGATTACTCAAACCCAACAGAGTGGGCTAACGCCTGTTATCCAGCACGAGGTGGTTGCTGAGGACCCTCACCACTGCTCACTCCCACAGACTCTTAATTAATTAATTCAGTTAACATAGTTGCCGCTAACTACCCCCACTTCATGTTTGACAGAATCCGCTGGAGCATGAATTTCCAGCCTGAGACAGTCTGGAAATGAGGCTCTGATAATCTCAACTCACGTCAGGTTACTGCTTTCTCTCAGCTTTCGGGAGGCAATCACCAAATCTAGGCACCACTGTGATCAGAGAGTGACTAGTTGCTAGGTGTTTTTCACTTCCCAAGTTTACTTAACATGAAAGACAGAATGTACAAATTTTCAAGCTTGCACATGACACAATCCCACAACAAAGCCCTATATGTTTTGATCTCCTGTAGTTTTAACATCAGAAACTAACCTTTAAGAGGCCTTGAAGAGACGCCACTTATTTTTTTCCATAAACTCAGAGGTGTTAACATGAGCTCCCACTGAGGACTGTTTAGGGCAGACGTGTTACAGCATGCAGCAGAACCAGATTACAGGAAGGGGAACTGTAAACCAACAACAGAGAGCAGAGTTAAACTCTCATGACTCATGACAACATCCTGCTACTCTAGACCCTAGGAGTCTGTGACTTATAGCCAGTTGTCTATAGCTTATTTATTATTATTATTATTATTATTATTTTAAAAATATATACATTATAAGATGGAAATCTTTATCAACGTTGCTGCCATTATTTAGTTGTTATAACTATATATTGAATGGATCAAATGTATGGAGGTTCTATGGGTAAAATAATCAGGAATAAAAAGGCCCAATAAAAATATATGATGATACATATTTTGTGACTTTGGTATTACACTCGCTCATTCACGTCATTATTCAATCGGCCAACCATGTGGCACCAGCACTGTGCAGAAAAGCATGTGGATACACTTCAACAGCTTCAAATAATGTTCACATCAAACATCAGAATGGGGAAAAATATTTGTAATAAATGTGAGACCCTGGCTGCAAATCATTTGAGAACCCCACTTTAGACTGTCTCAAAAGTGCTGTCCTGACCAATTCCCCTTTCAGTAATACAGTTCCACCTCAGACACACAGAGCAGCCTGTGAGTGGGATAAAATTTCAATTCTAACCCCATTTCTCTAATGTTATTAAAAAGAATGCTGTATGAAATTAATTTATGTTTAAGTTGCAAGATTGCTTTCAGTTTCATCAGGCAAAACAGTGGTCTTGACATTTGATTAAAACATTATCCAATCTACGTTAAAGTTCATCCAGTGGAAAATGAAAATGGCTAACCACACCGTTATCATCTAGCCAACAAGAATAATAATAATAATAAAAAAAAACAACCAGTGAGACAAAGCTAAAAGAACAAGGCTCACAGTGTATCTGGGTCATGAAAGGCCTTTGCAGTGTCTTTACATTCTCCTCAGTGCCAGCTTGGGTGAGTCTTGGCCCAGAAATAGACGGCAGACAGAAATAGCAATAGGTGTGCTTACATCTGTCCTCTGACACCTGTCTACCTAACTGCTTTATTACAGGGTCCAGAGAGTTCCCCAACTGCCACTTATCTCATTCCGTCAGAGCAACATAGGATAAACAGTTATTTTCACCTGCTTCAGGAAGACAGCCAAACCCTGTATTAGCACCAATCTGTTGCAAGTTAACACATGCTAACTGCTTATAAAAACTGCATATGCAAAATAGACTAGACAGTATTACAGTATTACTATTACTGTGGGCACTTTGTTTGATTTATATGTTACATACTAGACTTTGTTGGCAGATTAACAATGCAAGCTAGCTGTACAGTCCCCAGATATACCAATAAGATCTCACGTCCTTCCAAGCTTTATTTTTATTTGGAATTTCTCTATACCCATGTCATGAGAGGTCATATATGACAGGATAAGATGAAACCACAGTTCTAAGTTTTTCTTCCGTTTGTAGCACAAATCACAGATAGGAACTAGCGTTGTGAGTGGGGAACTGAAGAAAGATTGGACCACATGTAAAATAGGATTGGCCCGAGGAATCATTCAGGCCAGTTGTTTGGAGTTGTCACTTTAACGCCTCCATAGAAATGTAGCTTTTCATGGTGTTGCTGAAATTGTGGTTCTGTATCGTGCATGTACATGGAAAATGAATGGTTGCTTGTTAATTTGTCACCTGCTAGGGTGATCTGGCTACAAGTTTCAGAATATCAAAGGTTGCATCTTGATTAGCTATTCGCAGAGAGAGTGAGAGAGAGAGAGAGAGAGAGAGAGAGAGAGAGAGAGTGAGAGAGAGAGAGAGAGAGAGAGAGAGAGAGAGAGTTTTACTTGAACAGTGGTGAGTAAAATTGTTGGCCATTTGCAATGTCAGTCAAAAGACCTCTTCCCATAAAAGAAAGTGGTTCTTGCCCATGTCAAATGAAACATATCAGACTGTACTTGTACTTTCTCTTTAGGATGGTAGTCTGGCTAGTTGCGAAACTAAATAATTGCTTGCTGCTTCACAGAAACCCTCCACACTGGTGTAAACTTGCCAATCTTCATTGCTGAATATGTGTGAATGCACAACCATGTTCAAACCTTCCCTTCCACAGAGGTTTGTATATATGCTGACATATATGACAGACATTTGTAGTACCACCTAGTGAGCACAAAGAAGTGAAGGTGAAACAACTCAACGCCAAACATACGACATCTCATCTAAATTTTAGCCAGGGTGAAAGTTTTAAATACGTCTTTAATAAAATCTATCTTTAATCTAAAAAACCAAAATCACTTCCGCTTCTTTGAGACCTCAAGAGGGTACTTATTGGTAAAAAAAAAAAAAAAACCCAATAGAAACCATCACAGAAATTCTAATGGTTTCCAACTCAAATACCATTACAAACCTTCAGCTGTTAACCATTAAAACCATTACCAAAGAGTTATCATTATGTAGTAGGGCATAATAATTATGTAGGTCCTTAATGATATCTATAGGCATAATATGCCACCAGTAGAAAGCAACAAATTACCAATAGATACCCACAAGGTCCATTACAGTTTCCATTAAAATCAATACAATTCCCATTAAAACCGTTAAAACCATTAGAAATTCTCTGAGGGTTTCTATTGTTGTTTGGTTTTTTTAGCAGGGTTTACATTGCTGACATTTTACAAAAAATTCACTTGACTCTCACAGAGATAGAAGGTGGATTTTTACTGGAAAGATGGACATGCAGATGATAATGTAGTTCAACTATATTCAACTTTTTTTTTTTAAATTTAACTAAGAAATGATGTGTCTTCATGATGTTATTTAAAGACAATTTGTAGTTCTAGTGCAAAACTAAACAAGTAAATGTCTCCAAAGATGTCATGGCTGATGTTCTCCATTGCTGGAAAATTTGGGAAATGAGATTTTTCTGACAAAACTTTCCTATCATTATCCCATGCCACATTTCAGTCAGAGCTGCAATTTCTTTTAAGTCAGGCCAGGCTCTGGTCAGTCAGTGTTCACTAGGCATCATTCCTTGTTAACCACATTAGCGTTGTTTGCTTGATCTAGATGTGGCAAAAATCCTAGCACGCAGAGAGAAAATAGAATTTTATTACAAAACAATTAGCGTATGTTGGTGATTGAGCTGGCTACATTTTTAAGCAATAATAACCATTGTGTAATAATAAGTGTTTTTGTTTTACTGAACAAAGTGTTTTCCCCTTTTTTTGTATTGAATTTCACCTAGATGAAGTCAGTGTGAAGGGAAAGTAACCTCGACCAGAAGCAAATGTGTGTCTTTCATGTCCCATGTCCTTTTTCATTTGTGTTTGGTCTGACATGATATTTTAGTTGGACAAAACCCAGAAAAGCATACATTTCAGATCACCAAAGCAAGGGGTTAATAAATTATAAATGCTATGGATAAAACACAGATGTTGGCTTAGAGGTTGATCTACTCAATCTTTATCAAAGTGCAAGTATCAGCTGTTGTAAATTGCACCACGTCATCAACCAGTCACTTAAGACTCAGCTTTTTATGTTGTTTTTTTCCCCCCACTCTTTATAACCAGGACACATTTGACTGATTAATATCAGTGACATGATGTTTTTGGCTAAATGAAACAGAACGCACAGTCATCATAAACATAAGGCAGTGAGAGATATCATGAAGGTTTCGGATTTGAAGGTACACGAGGAAGAGTCATGTCATTATGATTCTCATTCACCTGACTCATTTATCTACCTTAAGGTTTTTCCAGGTGCTATAAGACTACACTTTTGACGTACCATGACGGAATGAGTTTGTATGTACCCGTACGAGTGTGTGTGTACGTGACATATTGCTAATGTATCTGTGCATATGTAAGTGAAAGAGGCAAGGCCTTATCAGCATGTGCACATCTGCTGTGCTTTGTTAGGTTGTTATGTCAGATAGAAGTGCAGAGAGTTCTTGGCACAAAGGCCTATAATCAAAACCCACACCCTGAAACCCACATAGCACATGGTACCACCCACCCACACAATCCCGCCCACACACGCACACACCCGCCCACACACGCACACACACACAATCACACTTACATACACTCAGCCACGTGCACATCCTGTCATCCCTACACAGGACTGGACTGACCACAAACTGCCACCCCCATGTTAATAAGTGTTCATGTAAATTCTACGCTCTGGAGCAAAACAGAAAACAGCGCAGTGAGCATTTGCTGAGACGGCGCACATTTTCATTTATACACATAGACTGAATGTGAGGTCAGTGCTGGCAGCTTTGCTTTCATTTTCCCCAAAATGGCCCCACCTCAACTCTTGTGGCAGCCTTGCAGGAAGAAAGAGGTTTTATTGTATCTCTCAGATCCTCCTCTCCTCTGATCAGACAGGGCTACAGATCAAGGTCTCTCCTCAGTGGTGACTAATGCTATAGCAGAACACTTCCACAGTATGAGTCACACACACACACACACACACACACTTGGAAGCGCCACCGCCGTGAAGCCGTGCTTGTGGGCCCTCTCACACACTCCACACTTACACTTTTGGAGGCTTACTCATTCTCACGTTTGCCAGGGTTCCTTTTTATGAGCTGCTCCTCGCTGGTTGTTCTGAGCTGCCTGTCACACTTATTTTAGGGAGTGAGCATACAGTGTGTTCTCTTTTGGTGAGGCAGGACTAAAAGATCTCTTACATAAACTGCTTTAAAAATAAAAACTGATTTAAACCATTTCACACATTGATTGGTTTAACTTCATAGTGAAATCTGGTTGCTTTTCAAACAAGCTCAATGTTCGCTGTTACAGTCAACAGTAAATGATCATTGTCATAGCTCCTAGATATGACGTCATCAGGAATATTCCCTGTTCAAATGTTTAAAGGAATATTTGATTTATTTTTTAAGACAAACTCTATCTACTTCATCTGCCCTTATCACAGACAAGAATTCCAACATTTCCCTGTACTGAGAAAAGAACTGAAAACCTGTTGACTCAAAACTCAACTATAATGAGGGCAGTTGTTAAATTACATCAATTAATGTTTATGCAACACATATATTTGTGTAGAATGCTTTCATGAATTCTTCAGAAAATGTTTAATTAAACTCAAAAAGTATGTAATTTATTCTTTCAGAGATGTAGTTGTGTGAGCCTAATGTAGCACTAATACCACAAAACCTTTAGGAAAATGTAAGTATCCAGAATTGTTTTTACTGTATTAATCCACAGGAATTAAACATTTGGGGTGTGCTGTTACAGGAAAATAAACAACATTATGGTGTGATTTTCCAATAACAGGAGAATCCTGAAGTGTATTATTCATCTTATAGCACAGCAATTTGTCAAAATTGTTTAGTTATTAAAGAGCGGCATCATACTTTTTATCCATGTATAAGTACATTTAATGTTATGGAACATCCGCAAAACAAGCTACTCCCTCAAGACTCCTTTAAACACCATATTAGACATTTTTATACACAATATGTAACATTTTCTTTGTTAAGTAACATATTTTTTAGCTGTTTATTATTAGTCTTATATTATTTGGAGTACCCTGTAAAAGTCCCTGTGAATTTGTTGTTACTATAAAAACAATAACATATTAGAATAAGTGGAATAACATTTTATTAAATAGAAAATTAATTTTAAAACACCTTCTGACCAATCAGATTCATGCATGTAGCAGTTTAAATTTTAAATTTGCATTGTATAGTCATGTACTGTAAACATTCAATGGCAGAATTCGACATCTGCCCTCTGGTGTCTATTATAAATAAAGCTTTTTAAATAAGCATGTGTTCTTTCCTTTGTACAGCAAAACATTTTTTTTTTTAAATTCTTTTCCATAGTCATTGCAGATATGTTTCAGATGATAGATAGAGATCAGTTTTAAAAATGCTGGAGTATTCATTGGAGTAATCAATGACCTATTTAATCATGTCTTCAAATTACATCATTAAACAAGATTAACTATAATAATTGTATAATTGTTATAATTTTACCCTGTGCAGTTATAGCACACAACTGCACTGAACACCACTCATGTATTCTGAGAAAGTTTGTTCCTCAGCTCTGCTCACTATCACTAACACTCCTCAGGTTCTAGTCTGGAGGCCTCGAAATGTCTGCTCCAAATATTTTCCCCCACCTCCAACCAGAGAGAATTATAGTAGTTCTGTGTCATACAGTCTCATACAGTTGAAGACCTTGACCTGCTTTTCTTTTTTACCCCCATCCTCTTCATTTCTCCACCCCGTCCCCCTATTACTTCCCTGCTTGTGTTCTCTTCTCCTGCCCCACCCCCTTTACTATATCACACACTTCCTCCCATTCCTACAGCCACTGGCCTTGTCCCCAAGGCCATTAGCGCCCCACCACGCATTCTTTTGCACTGACGCACTAAGTTTACAGACATTGGACTGAAGTCTGTTGGATTTCCCATTCCCGATATATTCGTATACAAATCTACAAGGCACAATATCCTTATTTGAGGTTGCAAACATGGAAATTGAAATCAGGTGGTTTCCCAGAGGGAAAATGTATGAGATGTGATATAAGGTGACAATTTGGACAATATTCCTGGCATTATATGTTGCTTATTTGGTTTACTGTGGGTTTTTTTTTTTTTTTTTTAAATATGTAAGCCTCTAATATACTACAGTGCATCCAACAATCTGCTTTGTGTTTCAGTGGCTCCTACCTAATAAATAGGAACAGTACAGAAACAGTTTGACATAAAGGGATCATGACAGCCTCCCCCACTAAAAGCAGAGTTGTAGACTGATTGAATGTGGCCCTTGTCGAGAAGGTCATCTTTTTCCAGTGCACTTCACCTGCGTGTTAGCTCTAAGTTGACACATCAGCACATTCAAATGTCACTGTCTACAGTCCTGTTGCATAATTTTCACTTGGGCTGAACAGCTCAGGGGAATGCAATGTTCCGAGTGCTGCTATTTCCCAGCCTCGCCCTGTGCCGCAATAACCCGCGCTCTCCTTTCCTGAATCTGCCATATTTGGGTATTATTTGTGTTACATCAGCTAAGAAATCATTTTATTTAGATTGCAAGACAGTAGGCTGGTTTAAACCAAATGTGGTGTTTTGGCAGACCGCACTTTGACCTTCCCAAGCATCCACACAGCACTCACTGAGCCAGAATGAGTGTGTGAATGTCCTCAAAATCAAAATGCACTTTAAAAAACAGTTTCAAGTTCATACTAGATACACAAAGCTTTGTTCATGTGTCCTTCCAAACCAGACGTCCCTGTTATAGCAGCCTCTCCGGGGGCGGCTAGGTGCAGACACACATGCACGCACACTTGCCAAGCTAAAGTGTGTGTGAATACGGGGGCCGGCAGCTGAGGTGTGGGTGGCAGCCGAACTGAGCAGCCTGCTTAGAGGTGATGAGGCCCGGGGCTGCTTGAATTGGCGCTGCACAGAAGTCGGCCTTTACGCCGCTACGCCCATGCATCACCCAGCCACCCACACCCCATGCCCTCTACTCTATGCAGAATGCTGCTCTTACTCACTCTCACCAAAGAACCACTATTGCCCATTGTGTGAGAGGATTGGTCCTTCAGTTTAAGTAGTCCCAAAGTGAGCGGTGGAAAAAAAAATAGGCACTCAAGAAAATCTGAATTCTATACTTGATGCTAATCAAGAGCTCAGCATGTGTTGTGCCAGTTTAGGCCCTTGAGCTAGTGACAACTAATTTAAGAGACTATAAGAAAAAAAATCTTAACACTGATATAACTGATTTCACCCTGACAATCATGAATAGTTGCTAATAAAGCAACAGGTGTTAGCATATGTTGTGCGGAATTTTACAAAGTAAATCAGGCCTCATCTTATCAGTTAAGCCGTGTCTACCAGGAACTAGCTGACTCATGGTTTGGCTGTTTTTATAAATTCGTTTTGGGAGGCGAATGGGATAGGCGATGTAGACTTCTGCCACCTGTTTTGACAGAATGATGAATGGCTTTTTGTTTACCCGTGTCATGAAGAAACGTGAAAAGTTCCTAGGCTGTAGTGCTCAAAGACAGAAAAAACAAGCAGGCATCAGTCACGACGGATCGATTTTCACATGCCTAACAAATACTATATGTACTTTTGTTTGCCCTCTTGACCCTGAGTAAGAGGAGAACAAAGCTTAACCCCAGACTTCACGTTCATCTGATGTCTGGATATGGCTAATCTTTCTAGGTTCATGTTTGGCTAACGTTAAATGACAGACTATGAGTAAATATTGATGACTCATTGTAAGTAACGGGGGAGGAAGAACAATCATTACTGTAGTCTGTGATGGGAAACAGGAGTCTGATATAATAACCAATGAGAAATGTGCCCTGCGTGTGTTCTGTGTATTAAAGGTCAGAAATTAGAATTGTTGGCTTTGGGAGGTTGTTTGAAAGCTGTCTCCACCCTGTTCTATCAGTTACCTGTGACGGCAGAGTCATTGTTCAAGGCCAGCTGTGTGTGAAGGGTCATTTCTCACCATCAGCCTCTACAACTTGTGAAAGCTGAATTCAAATGACACCCACACTCAGCTAAACCCTTATATCCTGTGTGTGTGGGTGTGTGAGTATGTTGTGTTCAAGGCTCTTCCTGTTTGAAACTCACCTGGCTCAAATTCCACATGTGATAATTCCTTGATAGCACAAGCTCAACCAATCTTCAGCATTTTCTTTCATCTTTTTCATTTCATTATTGTCAATTACATTTATGGGTTAATGAAATTACACAATGCACTGTTCTGACAGATCATTTCAGTATAACATTATACAATTATTTCCTGATGAACTGGCGAATCTATGGCATGAGGACTTTCAAAATCAACAGGGTTTAGTGTATGAAGCTTGAGTTGAATCCTTAAGCACTTTGTCTTGACATGACATGAGAAATGATTAATCAGTGAGTGATTAATTGTTAAAAATGTTAGAATCTATTAGGGGTTTCTTTTTTCTTTTTCAACAGAAAGTTATTTGTTCAATCATGATTTCTGCACAAACGGGGAAATGTATCTATTGAGCCTGTGAGGCAAAGCTCAAAAATATAAGAGAAGACGTTTATGTAATTAGTGTCGAGCTATGATTAGCCTGTTGAGTAAATTTCCAATACAGTCAAGTTGTCTGTCTGACTAACTTGGCTATTCGGCATATTTCTCATTGTTTTTTGTTTGTTTGTTTGTTTGTTTGTTTGTTTGTTTGTTTTTGTTTTTTTAGAAAAAGAACTAGCTAGTTTTCCTGCTTGCTAACAAAGTAAATCTACAAAGCTACATCATTGGGCTAACTTCAGTGTGTACTCAGCATACTAGTCGTTGCTTTCTTGGAAGAAGAAGCTAGGTTGTTCCTATCAAAAATTGTCTGGATAACTAGACAGTTGGTTTGCTATTGATTGTTTTCTTGCTAAGTAATCATCTGGCTAACTTGACTAGTTAGCATGTTGGTTGGAATAAGATTCTCTCTAAAACCAAGAAAGCTGGCCTGACCAGCTGATGCCTGTGAGCAACTAAGACTAGATAATACTACTACATTCAACTTAACTTGGTGTGAGAAATTGAAACGTACGCCTTTCTTTTTTTCTTTCTTTCTTTTTTTTTTTATACCTCTGTGCATTTGAGCTTCAAAATGGTGAGAAAAGCACACTAATGCCTCTATATTCAACTTTTGTGATCTGTATAGTCAATGTTATAGCTTTAACAAGCTAATATGCCCATATGTTGATTGATCTAAATCAAGTACAAGTATATATGTTATAACCCATTAAAAGTAAAGAACAGACCCTCCTGGATTTTGTGATTTTAGGATAGAAGAAATGAACACAAAATCAAGCAAACTCCGCAATATTCAGAGGCGTTTGCAATTTTTCAAAATTACTGCAGATTTGGGCCAAGATGTGTTCTGTGACGACATTACAAGTCACATTCAGTCAAAGCCCTCTTCGATTCACGTGCATTGAACATCAGTACAACTAAAAGGTCTCATTTACCAACAAACATCACTGAGAAAGTCAGTGCACAACAGTTTAGTGCAATAGAAATTTTGCAATTTCAAGTAGTTTTCTACAAAAAACACAGTTGCATCGCAAATTAAAAATAAATGAATAAAAAAAAATGCCACAGCATAATCAAGCATTTTTGCATACAACAATCATGAAAAAACTATGTGATATCCTATACAGACTGAAGTGCTACTTTCCTGACATTGCAAGTAGCAATTCCTAGTTATGGGGTCATTTTCTTTGGTTTTTCCTGCTCACAATTCAGAGTTAAGAGTTTTAGTCAAATCTATCCCTAGCTGGGGGTTTTTTCAGCAGGGGAATGCACACAAGTAGGTTACCTGCTTGCTATCAAATTAAATGTGCAAATCTATCCAAATTATCTGTATCATATAAATAGTCACCATGTTTGTTATTGTTTTCTTGCAAGTAGAACTAGCTAGCTTACCTGCTTGCTAACAAAGTAAATCTACAAACCTCAATCTTCTGGCTAACTTGGCTAGTCAACATGTAGTTGTCTTCTTGGAATAAGGCACACACATAACTGGTTTGCCTGCTTGCCAGCAGTTATCAACAAACCTATCAAAATTGTCTTTCTAACTTGGTTAGTCAGTGAGTTGATGAGCTATTGATTATTTGCCTTCAAGTTGTTTGCTTTGCTAACTTGGCTAGTTAGTAGGATTAATATGTATATATAAATAATTGCTTGCTTGACATCCAGCCCTGTCAAACTGTCTGGTTAACTTGGCTAGATGTGCAAAATAAAAAATAAAATAAAAAATCAATGAATAGTTCATTTGTGCTTTTTCATTTTCGATTTTATTTACTCTTTAAGTAAAACTTTTGCAAATCTGAGACTATATTTTTGGTGCTGTAAACTGTGTTCAGTGTTTCTGTTAATGGTAAATCCTTAATTATTCATTAACATTACTTGCTGTTGATCACATGTGTAACCCTAGACAGGGCCATGATGTTGGACTGCTATAAGACACTGCCTGTTGTGTTTCTCCACTGTTCTTCATGTTGGTAAGCTCCTTGCAGTTGACTCAGACAAAGGCCTCAGCATGTGTTCAGGAGGAAGGCATGCAGCAGTACCTTGTTTCTCCGTCAGATGACCTAAAAACATGGCCATGTGCCGAGTGGGGTGCACAGCAGACATACCAAACATTTTGAGTGGGCTGTTCCCAACTTCACAACCCCACAACACTTCCCTTTCCCCACCCCACCCCCCGCTCTCATTCTTGCAAGTTTTTCGGTTTTTCTGCCTGCCTCTCACTGTTTTCCCCCAAACTTTTTCCCACTCTTTGCCCTCTGTCCTGTTTCACCCATCCGCCCCAGACCACATTCTTCTGTGAGTGGGAGGAAGGTCGAATGGGTATGTGGGAGCCCAGGGGAGCAGCAGAGGCTGTGTTCAGAGGAGAACTGGTGCACTCCTCCCTGTTTCTCCTAGACGGAGGGGTATGATAGGAGGAGGCGGTGGTACAGAAGTGGAGAAATTGCTCAAGACAACTGTTTTTGCGTTCTTGTCCTCAGAAAAAGACGCCCCGTGTCTGGGCCCCAACAGTAGAGCCAGAGAGAGACAGAGAGCGAGAGCTAATCAATGAGGGACCCCTGCTGGTGCTCATGGATCACTGCAGATTCCTTATATCAGGTCATTTCAAAGTGATAAAGTTCTGTGAGTGAGTAAGTTTATTACAGGTGTGTTTACATCTTGGTTCCATGATTCAAACTAATAAACAAATCTGACTTTTCAAATACTGTTTGTGTTTAATATTTTTGACATATTTGAAGGCCGAAATCCACTTTCAATGCAGTTAAAGCAAAGATTAAAGCAAAGATTTGGGGAAAAAGCTCTTCTTTTATGAACATCAGTTATAGCAAACTTTATTTTCTAGGTATTGATTATGATGGACTGGCATCCCTTCAAAGATGTATACCTGCCTCACACCCAGTGTTCATAGGATAGGCTCCGGATCCACCATTACACTGATCAGGACAAAGTGCTTAATGAAGATGAATCAATAATTGAATCTATCAATTATGTAGCAACATATAAAATATGAAAGATATGAAATTACGTAGCTGTATGTAGTTCATTTCCATGTCCTTATAGTGTTTTTTTCTTGTGTTTAAACATCAAACAGTGCTCTACTGGACACTATGTAGGGTGTACATTGCTATTATGTTATACCCCATGTAGTGAGAATATGTAGTGAAAAGGAAGATATTTGGGAGTCAATCAAACTGTTTTATAATAAGTAGCCAACATCAAGCTAAATTACAGCACCAAGAAAAAAAATTAATCTGATGGTAAAATTATGTTGCCTCCAAATGAAGCAGGATAACTGATTCTGTGCCATCCGTTGAAAGTTTGTGAGTTCAGACACCACAGATACCACTTTTACTTTTTGTCTCCACACTTCCACATTGTTTGCAAGTTGCTTTGGACAAAAAAAAAAAACCTATCAAGTGAATAAATGTTATTATTTCCAACATTAGTTACTGGAAAACAGAAAATCCCTTCTTTACTGGTGGCTTATAGGACTGCACTGTCTAAGGCAAAGCAGTCAGGATTATCTTCATCTTCTGTGTCAGTGCAGAAGCACTGAAAATGAATCATTTCCAGCCAGACCTGAGACGGGAGGTTGTTGTGATTGTGTAGTTCTTGCTATGAAGCAATAAAAGGTTCGAAGAACAAGAAATGATTGTTGTGGCAGTCACTCTGATGGATCTGGACTGCTGTGTTAGTCATTTTTATGATGTGTCACTTCACAGCTTAATGTCATTTCTGTCTCAATCTATCTGTGTTCTGTTTTAATAAGCTATTTCAGTCCTAGATATCTGTCTCGTGATGAATTGTTTGTTTTCACAGTAGATTCAGGAGGCCTTGCAGGTCTGTGGGGCGCATGTGAGAGGGTACGACAGGAAAGGGTGGGCGAAAGGAGACTCGTGTTTCCTCCTGTCTCTTCACTCCCGGCCCTCAGGTGATCGATCAGCAGAGACCAAGCTAATGTACACCCACGTGCACTGATGCAATACATAAGTGCATGTTAGCACACAGTTGTATTATGTACACCCAAGCATACAAATGCACATTTTCATAAATTGTGGAAAAGAAAGTTGATTTACTCCGTCATGAATTAATTTAGTTTAATAATTACACACATTCATTGTTGTCAATCAACATCAAAGCTTTTTTTTTGCCTCTGGATACACAGAGTATGACTGACCTAATGAAAAGAGAAAATCAGCTTCATCCTCAGCTATGTGTTTATTATTGGTTTAATAAATCTGACAATTTGGAAAGAAACTCTCAATCACTTTTGGGTATGAAGCACAGCTGTCTTTTTTTAATTATTTTTATTTCCTGCCTTTGTATTAGCAGGTTTGCAGGTCAAATTTATGATCATTAATTAATGATAAAAGTGTTTATAATAAAATATATGATGTACAGTATACATATAACTATTTTCAAAGCAGCAAAGAAAAGAATGTAAGGCTTTTTTTCTTGAAACCCTTCCAAACAACTTGTGGTGATGTAGGTGACTTCAGATTGTAGTTTTGGAGACTTTCTGACCCAAAGACACAACTAATTTCTGTCATTCTCCAGAAGTTAGATTGGAGATTTTTTTGACCACTCGAACCATCCTCTTCACAGTGTGTTGAGACAATGTAGACACACGTCCAATTCCAGGTTGATTCATAAGATTTCCAGTTGACTGGAACTTCTTAATTATTGCCTTGATGGTGGAAATGGGAATTTACAATGCTTGAACAACATTTTGCCACACATCACAGCTATATTCCTTGATCTTACCCATTGTTATGAATGACTAAGGGTATGTGTTACCTCATACCTCATATACCCCTGTGAAACAGGAAGTCATGGTTGAACAATTTACTGTTCCTAGTCACCCAGGTGTACTAAAGAAAATTTAAATATCAATGGGAATATACTTCAAATACATTTTTCTCATATAAATTCATAGGGGTGCCAATAATTGTTGCACACCTATATTTAACGAAAATGTTTTTTGATAAACCTGCGTTGTGTTTGTAATTGTTTGATATCCATGAGAGCAGGGTATTTTTGATTTTTTTTTTAACAAAGATCAAAAGGTTAAACAATAAAGACAATTTTTCACAGCCTTCTTTGTTCATATTTACAAAGGGTGCCAATATTAGTGGAGTGCACTGTACATATAAAATCTACTAATATATAAATATACATATATTATTAAAAAGGATGTCTATATGTGTGATAGGGATGTCTGAATGAAACTAATAACCTGTGTATTTTCCAAATTCTTTGGCACAGCACTCTTTAATAAATCTATATTGCTTGGCGAGTAGTAAATCATTGCTCTATGCTTGTCTTGATTGTGAAATTTTGAGCAACAATATGCACTCCAGGTAGCGAAAGCAAAGCTGGCATTACTGCCTCACATGCACACACACGTTGCTGCTCCTGCAGGCTGCCATGGCAGCAGTGTGTCCTGTCAACAGCAGCTCATCTTGAATGAATGTTACTGTAGATGATCCTGTAGAGCTGTATATCCGCCCGTGGCTGTGGGGGTGGGGCAGGTGTGCGTCAGTCATTAAGCGCGGCTACACACCCATGGCAACGAATGTTGTTTGTGTACAAGCTTGCCAGGACACGGTATGAGACTGTCTCCCTCTGTCCCAGGGACAGCACACCCTGGGGACAGCAAACAAGACGCCAACATCCTTCTGGGGTGTGTCTCTGTTTTTACTCTAGGGCTTAAATCTTGTATTATTAGTGAACAGGATTTTTAATGAAGAGCTCCTATTTGTATTTATGTTGTTATTTTTGGCACCTTTACCTACATTTTGAACCTCACAATTATCCGTCCATTTAGCAGGAGACACCTCCTGTGCCGTGTTGAGGGTTAATGATGCTTCCCTGTATCTGTTCCAACAGGGTCAAGCTCTTTGGGGGAGGCAGGGATGGCACGTTACCATGGCAATGTGCTCACAGGCTCTTCCTCTGAGGATGAAGAGGCTCTGTAGCAGTAAGAATGGCTTGCGTGGAATGTCTTTGAAGTATTCTGTACTCTACTGGCCTTCATCCAGGCAGAATACACAGCATGCAACCGAAGGCATTCCTCTGAGGGAATTACATGTTTAAAGTAGCAGTGTGTTTTGGTAAGGATTTTAATGGACATTGTTTTTGAGTACATGCTGACAGGCTTGTGGAGTAATGGAATACATGTAACGGCGTTACGTAATCAGGATACAAAAAACATAATCCGTTACATCCGTCAAAAAACAAAGTAATCAGATTACAGGTACATTTTGTAAAAAATGGGAATACTATCAGGATTACAATTTTTTAAATTTAGAACAAAAGAAATTAATCTTTTGACATAACACAATATAGACAGCTGCTTGATTATAGTTCTGGTTCTCTCTTGCCAGTCATGTCTCACATGAGTAACCTCCTGGTGCATGCACAATAAATTTTGGGCAAAGTTAATTTGGTAGAAATGAACTCTGCCACATATTGGAGGGTTGAGACGGATGCAAGTGCAGATAAGAGCTTTATTGGATGAGAGTTAAACAAACAAATCCAAAACGTGAAACACAGGCGTGGTCAGAACAGGCAAAGGGTCAGGCAAAGAACTAAATGAGAAACTAGGAACAAGATCAAAAACAATGAAAGAGACACAAGGAACAAAATGCAAAGGCTTGGTACGGTGGTAACCCTCACACACAATACTTCGCAATGAACAATGAGACACAAGGGGTTTAAATACCAAACGAAATCAAGGGTGAAACCAAAACAGCTGAGACTAATGATGACACATAAAGGAAACAACCAATAACAATACAGGGGCAGAGACAGGACCAAATCATAACAACAAATGCACACGTGTCAAAAGTAAACAAAGTCAGTGTCACTATAAAACCCGAAAGCTGCATGCTCCAGCGCTTAGCGCGAGGGGAAATCTTGACAAACACAAATTGTTCTCTGAAATGCTTTTGTTAGGGTGACCATACGTCCACATTTTCCCAGATATGTCCTCTTTTTTGGACCTTAAAAAAGCATTTAAATTTGAGAAAATGTCTGGGATTCGGCTTTAGTTTCATTATGATGTGCTTATGGTCTAATACTGCAACGTGTGAGCAAGTTTGCATTGCTTTAACCCTTCTCTGTAATTTCCACCTTCTCACACACCAATTGGTCGATTATAAAAGACTTGTAGCAACTACTGGCCAAATTCTTGCCTCTCAACCATTAGCCTACTTTCAGTGAACGCGGGAAGGTGGAGTGCTGTTGTGTACGGCGTCAGACAGTGACTTGACAATAGTGATGGGAAATTCAGATCATTTTACTGACTCTGATCTTTGAAGCTCGTTCAGCAAAATGAGCGGATCTTTTTCCGAGTCATTTCATTCATTTCAGCAGAATATAATTAAAATGTTACATGTTAAATTTCCCAAGACATCTAGTACTTACACAATTGTTGATCACATTTGGAATAAAAAGTAAACTATAGGCTAATGCAACCAAGGCCGAATGAGAAACAGAAATTATTCATTAATAGCTTAGCTGGGTCTTCAGGCTATGCAGTGTGGTAGTTCACCTCAGTTCCCCATCAGTGTCGTTCTTTTGTCACGTCACATTTGTCACGTCTGTTCTCAGAAAACAGACATGCTTAGTTCACCTCTCAAGTCTTCAGGTTCGAGTCATTTGTTCATCCCATGACTCACACCCGAAGACTCGAGAGATGAACTAATAATTTCTGTTTCTTGTACTGCATGGTGCATTGCCTATGGGGCGGTCACTGGTAGAATGAACGACTCGAACCCGAGGACTCGAGAGGTGAACTAATCATTTCTGTTTCCTGTACAGAACCTATGGGGATGTTGCAGTGTCAAAAATGTAAGAATCACTCTCTGAGACAACTCGTTGCTCCCAAGTCATATTAAAGATTCGTTCAAAATGCAGGAATCATTCATGAGCAACAGATCACTACTTGACAATAGCAGCAAATGACAGCTGTCCTGAGTCGAAACAATGACTATGGTCATTTTTCATTTCATGTTATCAAATGTCTTCGTATTACATGTCCATTCAAATGTGTAAATGATGGCAGAAGTTACACTCGTAGCATTTAATATTTTATTTTATTCCATGGACATTCAAAAAGAATGTAGGAGAAAAATGTAAAACATGGGCAGAGTGAAACCAATTTTATTTATATATATTTATGTGATGCTAATAGTGTCTTTTTCAGTGTATTAAAGTCTGCATTCATAGTAACATTCATAGTTTTTAATGCTAATCTCTAAATAAAAGTATTTTAGATCATATTGCTTTTCTCTTGACTTTATTTACATATGTGACCTTGAAGTAATCCAAAAGTAATCAGACTACATTACTTTCATATTTTGATACTTGGATTATGTAACTTATTAAATTTTTTTATGAAGTCATTTGTACCTTTAACAGAACCCTCCCAACCCTGCCCGTAACACAATCCTGCATATACTGTAATGCTTATAGTAATAAGGTGAAGTGGTGGATTAAGACAAATCTGACTGGTGAAAGAAATGGCATGAGTCATGAGTTTGTTTGAGCAAGCATGTATGATTCACTTTAATACAGTTATAGTAATAGCCTTCCCTGCAGAATTATATACATTTAAATGAAGACAGACATGTGTTGTATACTGTTTATGTGTTGTATGTGTTTATTTGTACGTTCCAAATAAAACAAATCACTTTATATCAGAAACGCCATCATACGTTATTTTACATATACGTAAAACAATACGCTAATACCATTTCCTTCCTTGTTTTGCACCGACACCCATACCAGATTCCAGTTTATTTTGACTAACACTTCTTGTTACTCAAATTAAACTACTACCCACTATTTCCCAGAACTGATAAAGATTTAAACACATACAGAGACACATGCACACATATACACGCCTACACTTGTGCATACACACACACACACACACACACACCAGAACCGCTAATGCTGGAAATAAGCACTATCCACCTCCGTATTTGGCATGTAAACAAACGCAGAGTATCAGTGAGCTCATGCTTTACTTCTTAAAGCAACAATGCCAAGAGGTATGGCAAAACCACTTGTAATGACCTATGAGTTTTACATAGTATTCTTTGGCGATGTATATATTATTTGGTCCTTGTCTGATTTTGTCCACAATTAAAAGAATACTCCTGCATTTTTCAACCTAATATTAACCACATCTGTAATGTATCTGTAATGAGTGATCGTCTCTGACAATAATTTTGTCATTACATGTGGCAGACAGCCTTATCCAGAGCAACTTACATTTATCTCATTTATACAACTGAGCAATTGAGGGTTAAGGGCCCAACAGTGGTAGCTTGGCAGTGCTGGGCTTGAACTCCTGACCTTGACTGTAACCCACTGAGCCACCACTGCCATGTTACTTATATTGGCAGTTGTTGGGGTAGTCAATAAATACATATAGCTAAAACACACACACACACACACACACACACACACACACATATATATATATATATATATATATATATATATATATATATATATATATATATATATATATATATATATATATATATATATATATATATATATATATATATATATATGTGTGTGTGTGTGTGTGTGTGTGTATATATATATATATATATATATATATATATATATATATATATATATGTGTATATATTATTATTATTATTATTATTATTATTATTATTATTATTATTATTATTGTTATTTGAAACTTAAATGCATATATATACCTCAGGGTAGCATGGTGGCACAGAGTGTAGCAAACTTCTGTGGTCACATTTCTGTGGTCATGAGTTAAGGTATCTGTAAAACAGGGATTTTGCATGTTGTACCTGCATGACTGAAGGTATTCTAGTTTTCTCCCATCTCCAAAAACATGCCTGTATGTGAACTGGCTACTCTAAATTTTCTATAGGTTTGAATGAGGGACTGTGAAGCCCTGTTTATTCCCACTACACACCTGGGGTTCTTGCTAGATCTCAGTATTTGGAATATTTGCTGCTCTGTCAGAAACAAAAGAAGCTTTCAGGATTGCTACAGTATATACATAGGAACAGCATCTTCTTATGCTTTATCTGCTTTGATACGTGTTTTGACCAGGCCAGGCAGCAGAGCCGTATTATCAATAACGTATTTGAGGCATTGCATTTTCAAGTGAGATGAAATCATAACATTAATCCTGTCCAAAAGAAGTACATGTTAATAGGTGAAGATCCTTGTTTAAAAATGACAGATGTGATAGTCAAGGAGTAAACGATGCCCATATTTAATGAGATAGTAAATTTGAATGCTGTGGAATTGTGCTATGTCACCCTAATTGGGTTATTTCATTATTTGGTTAATATCTAATTATTTGGTTCATATAGGTTTTTCTTGCAAGGTGGAAGTGTACAGACTCAGTATGCTACTGGTAAAATGATTCCAGTTACATCAATAATACAATTGTAATAATTTTGTAATTATAGAAGTTGAGAGAAAAACTATGGAGTTTTGAGTATTATGAGTCCTATATCTGTGATTGCAACGTTTATTTACTTTGTCATTTTGACTCCCACAATTCAGGATTTAATTAGACTGTGCATTTCAACTGCAGGTCTTCAGTGATTCTATGAATAGATCGCAGTGTGGACGTGATGCATTGCAGGGCCTCAACACGCAAATGCCTTAAAATGATATTGGCTGTTTTGACAAAGTTCACTGACCTATTTTCTAAAACAAGGCTAACTTGAAGACTACTGGCAATGCTGCATCTGACTGACTACATCCACTGTGTACAAATACTGCAATCTCACTGACTGCTGAGTGTGACAATATGAAATTACACACTATGGATTATTCAAAAACTACAGTGAAATAAATAGCAAAATATATGTAGCTATGTGGTTCAGAGAGTGAGTAATGTGACAGCTTTTGGGAGTTTTAAGATTTAAACTTAAATTCAGATACATTTAAGAAGGCACTTAGAGAAACAATAGCTTTGATTGTAATTTCTCAAGAAGAAAAAATATATTGGCTAAAAGTTTTGAATGATCTCTATAGGAACAGGCTCATATTCTGCTACTGAGGATGGTCCCATGTGGATACCCTAAAGATTTTCATTTCCCAGAAACAGTTTACTCGCCATTGCTTCAGTAAATAATTCAGTAGATAATCTTTCCTGTATTTTTTTTACCTAAGAGCTGCTGTAATCATAAAGACTTCCCAGGACTCTTATTTACAATCTGCTCATACTGAACATCTTGATTTATAATCCCACTATCTGGTGCCACCCAGAAGACGATGGTTTCCTTTTGAGTCCTCTTGGTTCCTCTTAAAGTTTCCACTTCATATACTCTCAGGGTTTTTTTTCTTTCCACTATTGTTTCTGGCTTGTTCATTAGCTACCTAGATCTACATATGAATTTCTATAAAGCTTCTTTGTGACTATTGTTAAAAGCACTATACAAGTAATTCAATATAACTAAATTGAATTTAAAGCTATAATGGTTCGGGGAACCTTTGAGCACACTGGTAATTTGACAGAGGCATAATGAATATTTGGGTTAAGATGAAGAATCCCAGTTTTGTTGTACATACAGTGAGGGAAAAAAGTATTTGATCCCCTGCTGATTTTGTACGTTTGCCCACTGACAAAGAAATGATCAGTCTATAATTTTAATGGTAGGTTTATTTGAACAGTGAGAGACAGAATAACAACAAAAAAATCCAGAAAAACGCATGTCAAAAATTTTATAAATTAATTTGCATTTTAATGAGGGAAAAAAGTATTTGACCCCCTCTCAATCAGAAAGATTTCTGGCTCCCAGGTGTCTTTTATACAGGTAACGAGCTGAGATTAGGAGCACACTCTTAAAGGGAGTGCTCTTAATATCAGTTTGTTACCTGTATAAAAGACACCTATCCACAGAAGCAATCAATCAATCAGATTCCAAACTCTCCACCATGGCCAAGACCAAAGAGCTCTCCAAGGATGTCAGGGACAAGATTGTAGACCTACACAAGTCTGGAATGGGCTACAAGACCATTGCCAAGCAGCTTGGTGAGAAGGGGACAACAGTTGGTGCGATTATTCACAAATGGAAGAAGCACAAAAGAACTGTCAATCTCCCTCGGCCTGGGGCTCCATGCAAGATCTCACCTCGTGGAGTTGCATTGATCATGAGAACAGTGAGGAATCAGCCCAGAACTACACGGGAGGATCTTGTGAATGATCTCAAGGCAGCTGGGACCATAGTCACCAAGAAAACAATTGGTAACACACTACGCCGTGAAGGACTGAAATCCTGCAGCGCGCGCAAGGTCCGCTGCTCAAGAAAGCACATATACATGCCATATATATATAGATGTTCAGTGAACATCTGAATGATTCAGCGGATAACTGGGTGAAAGTGTTGAGGTCAGATGAGACCAAAATGGAGCTCTTTGGCATCAACTCAACTCGCCGTGTTTGGAGGAGGAGGAATCCTGCCTATGACCCCTGGAACACCATCCCCACCGTAAAACATGGAGGTGGAAACATTATGCTTTGGGGGTGTTTTTCTGCTAAGGGGACAGGACAACTTCACCGCATCAAAGGGACGATGGACGGGGCCATGTACCGTCAAATCTTGGGTGAAAACCTCCTTCCCTCAGACAGGGCATTGAAAATGGGTCGTGGATGGATATTCCAGCATGACAATGACCCAAAACACACGGCCAAGTCAACAAAGGAGTGGCTCAAGAAGAAGCACATTAAGGTCCTGGAGTGACCTAGGCAGTCTCCAGACCTAAATCCCATAGAAAATCTGTGGAGAGAGCTGAAGGTTCGAGTTGCCAAACGTCAGCCTCGAAACCTTAATGATTTGGAGAAGATCTGCAAAGAGGAGTGGGACAAAATCCCTCCTGAGATGTGTGCAAACCTGGTGGCCAACTACAAGAAACGTCTGACCTCTGTGATTGCCAACAAGGGTTTTTAAACCAAGTACTAAGTCATGTTTTGCAGAGGGGTCAAATACTTATTTCCCTCATTAAAATGCAAATCAATTTATAACATTTTTGACGTGCGTTTTTCTGGATTTTTTTGTTGTTATTCTGTCTCTCACTGTTCAAATAAATCTACCATTAAAATTATAGACTGATCATTTCTTTGTCAGTGGGCAAACGTACAAAATCAGCAGGGGATCAAATACTTTTTTCCCCCACTGTACTCATGTCCTTTTTAGGCACCCAAAGTATTTGCATGGGCTATTTAGCACTGTATTTATTTTATCTTTGCTTGCACTTGGCATATGATGATGTCTTTTATGAGGGCCAAACCAGTGCATGTGAAGCACAGATAATGACATCAGATAAAGAAAGCACAACGTACCAATTGGAAAAATTACCAAAGCATTATTAATGAGGTTGTCTGTTTGGTTGACATGTGGAGTGCCTCATAAACAAAATGTCTTGTGTCAGAAGGGATGCCACAATATACAAACCACAATATACAAACCACAGTGAAATCTAAAGAACAGAACTGGTTTAAGGCAGGGGTGTACAACTTTAAGCCCTGTTCACACCGGGACGATTTTTGCAGCGTGAAAAAACGGTCTGTTTAACACCCCAATGGCTGTCAGGGGGAGTGTTCACACCCAGGCAATAAATGTCCCGGTATGAACAGGCCCTTAGTCTTGGAGTTAGTGATGTGCACAATTGATTTAAGAAAACTGGAGGAGTAGTTTGTAGACATTTCAATGTTGGAAATATGAAACAATGTGGGTGGAGATTAAATTCAGAGATCAAAGTTTCAGAGATAATTCTGATAGTTGCAGTAGAAGAATTCTGAAGCACACAAGAATACTGTAAATTGCTGGATCTGCTACAATATAATGCTATTTGATATTTTGTCAGGGCAGGACAGTGGTGCAGTGGGTAGCATTTCAACCTCAAAGCTCCAGGGTCCCAGGTTCTGTCCTGAGCTCGAGTTACTTACTGTCAGCTTCTTTCCCAAAAGCAGGCCTAGGCCCTAAGATATACTGGCATCCCATCCAGGGTGTCTTCCCTCCTTGTACCCAGCGTTCCCTGGATCAGATTTGGATCAACCACTGACCAGGATGAAGCAAATACTGAAGATGATGATGATGAATAATGGTGTTTCTACATAATTTGACAAGGACCATGGCCCAAAATAGTGACATATCAATCAAAGCAGCATAAATGTGGGAATATATACAACTGGTCAATAAATCGAACACCAGTGAATCACATGCTAGAGACAATTCAGTAAAACATAAAAAAGTCTAACACAAGCCACAGCCTGAGAATGCATAATTTTCTCAACCCCATGAAACTTCCAGGATCAATTGATAGTTCAAATTTTCTCACTTTTTTTATTATATTAATTTCCTATTAGTTTCACTGTAGTTACTGGATGGCTATTAGTTTAATTAGTGCATGATCAATTGTTTCACATGGAAGCTCATTAACCTGTTATCTTAACACTTCAATTACTAGCAATTACTTACTTAAGTCTGAATTTAAGTATCCATACTTACTTGAGTTTTTCTTTCACCTAATACTTTTGACTTTTACTTAATACATTTCAAAAGAAAAAAAAAACATCTACTAATTTCTCTGTGAATGAGTTTTTACATGATTGTTTTTATTTGAGTATTCTTCTAAATGTATTATTACTGCATGATGTCACAAAATTGCAAAACGAAGTTTCACTCTGGCTCACTGCAAAGCAAACTCAGAATTGACAATATTTCACTCTCTCACAATGAGGCAAACAAATAGTGCCCTCTACTGTCCAAATCTGTGCTATTACAGTAGCACACAAATTCACTGCAATATGTCAGACACATCTTTGGACAATTTTTATGATGTCATATTTGTTTTTTGTTTGTTTGTTTGTTTGTTTTTTGTTGTTTTTGTCACATATTTCATGTACTGAAATTTTATTAATCAGTGTATGACCCACATGAGAACAACAGAAAAGGCACACACAGAGAATGAGTCAGAGAGAGAGGCTAAATGGAAAACTGTGGTAATGTACAGGAAGCTGCTGAGTGTGTGTGTGGGAGGTTAATGCAGAGGACAGAACTCAAGTTGGTCCTGAGGTTAAGATATTTATAATCTGCCGTTTGCTTCACCTCATCCCCCGGAGTGTTTTATCTTGTCTTGTGTAAGAAACAACACCATTATCTAGGTCAGTATGTGGTGCACAGGTATGTAATTTTTCAAAAGAGGATTGGGTATCCTAATTATGACATATTTGCAAACATCTGCAATTCTGCAAAACCAGTAATGCAATTAAAATGGTGCTTAGCAGATACATTTCTGACATGAAAGGCAGTGCATATGCAGTTGCATTGTGACACATTTTACTCTAACCTAATTGAAATATAACAATGACACAAAGTTGAAAATGTCTGGTTTTCATTTGAAAGTATCTCCATCTCATATTAGAACCCCACCTCTTTTTATACATCGCTTCCTCATCTCATGTAGTTGCTTGCTAAACTGTTCTTTGACCCCTAGTTAATGCATAAAAGAGCTACCAAAATGAATAGAGCTGATTTTAGATGACATCAGCTTCTGAAGAAATGACCGTACCGACTAAGAGAGCCATGAGAGTGAAAGATCATGAGACTGAAAATCCAAATAAATCACAAATGAAACACTGCAGAAATGATGTGTAGTGAAAATGGGCAGTATGACATATTGTTTGGTAGACCACAACAGTGAGTGACTAAATCATAAGTTCAGCCATAAAGAAAAAAATAATTGTAGATGTGACGAAGACAATGATAAAGAAAACACCAATGCGATCCCATGTGGTGACACACGCACAGAAAGGCCTAATAATGATTGGTTAAAAAGTGCATAAAAGTCCTGTACTGTAACAGCTTAAAGTCTTATATACAGATCAAATGAAGATAAATCCATTCTAGAGATGAAAAGAGAAAAAAGGGGTGCAGAGAAAAAAAAGCAACTGCTTATGATGAGAATCTGAAAGCATGATGGCCTGTGCCAAATGATGTTTCAGGATGAAGTCTGAATGGAACTGAAGAGTCTTAACTGTTTCAAAATTGGCCAAAAAGGGAAATTGCTTTACTACAGGATGCTAAAAGTCATGGGTTATGGTGCTTTTTGGAATAAGTGTCTAAGATCATATAACTAGGTGCACGGTGGCTTAGTGGTTAGCATGTTCGCCTCACACTTCCAGGGTTGGGGGTTTGATTCCCACTGTGGCCCTGTGTATGTGTGGAGTTTGCATGTTGTGTACTGTGGGGGTTTTCTTCTGGTTTCCTCCTGCAGTCCAAAGACATGTGTGGTAGGCTGATTGGTGTGTCTGTAGTATGAGGCTTCAACTTTAACCACTGTGCCACCCTTTATTTTTTTTTTTACTCTGTTATAACAGCCACACTAAACTGTGAATCAAGACCAGTCTCAAATGTTTTCATAAGATATGTTAGTCATTAAGGCTAATGTCATCTCTCTTTGGTATAGGAACTAAGCAGGTTAACTGGTCAGCTCAAATCCTCAGGACTCTGAGACTGATACAGGAAAGTCCTGCAGTCTTGCCCATTCTCTTCATCTCTCTTCTCACCAGAATGCCCATAATAAAGAAGGTGTTCACAGAGCAGTTCACAACAATCATTACTGAGTAGGCAGCTGCAATGTGCTAATGAGGGAGATATTGTAAAGTGATGGCTATAAGGGCAGGGGCATTGGGTAGTTGTGAGGGGGTGTCTGACGATGATGAATAATGAGTGTTGAATGGCTGATGACGCTGATTCAAATCTATTCACATACACATTGATTTAACTTGTTGCTCATATTCAAGTTTCTCTGCTCCATGACCTATTTTCCTGAAGCCTGTTATCTTCATTATACCACTCTAAACATCTCTCATATTGTTCCTCTGAACTTAGAGAGATTGCTGAAACAATGTAAAACATTTCATGTTGGCTAAACTTAGAACCAAAACTTCACTTACTGCCATAAAAATGGGAGTAAACTCACCTTGAAGATAAACTTTGTTTCAACTCAAAAGTAGTCACAAGTAGGCTACTCAAGACAATGGATAACTCTGACTTTAATTTCTGGAAAACTTATAAACTTGAGTTCAATATTCAAAACTATATGCAAAAATGTATTATATCACCAATAAAGTATCACTAAACTAATTATCTAGTTTTCTTCAACAATAATAATAATAATAAATTAGATTTATAGCGCTTTTCTGGACACAGACAGAGAGACAGACAGACATACATACAGACAGACAGATAGATAGATAGATAGATAGATAGATAGCAAGATAGCAAGCAACATTTAAAAGGTTTTAAACTTTGGACTACTTACTTATGTGAGGCTTTAAAATATTGAGGTTTCATTTCATTTGACAATTGTTTTAAAATGTGTGTTTCACAAGGAAAAACAAATGTATAAATTATGCAAGTGAACAAAGTTACTTCCACTAGCGGAGATAATATTTACATTTCTCACTTGAGTAAAAGTTAAATAATTTAATGCAAACTTTGTTAAAGGCAACTCTTGCACCAATTACTGCACCAGTGTGTACTTAATTGTGTGCTTGTTTATCAAATGCAAATTATTATAATAATACATATAGTAATTGTTAAATATGTGCATAATTGTTATAGAAATCATTGTGACTATGCAGCAGTAGGCCTACAACCTTGAATTACCGTGGGTGAATCTTATGCCCACGTATCGCACATGATGTGGTAAACATATTTTAACCACTATATACTGCACGTATATGGGGAATTACATAGGGAATAATGACCCATATCTGATTCGCCCATGTTGCTGTAAAGCTATTAAACATTCAGGCAGATACATTGACGTTTATACACGTATTCACGCACTCGCAGATCAAAATAGGACAAACGGAAATAAAAGCAAAATAAAATAAAAAGATCTGCTACTCCGTAGACATATGAAATGGGCATTATTCTTCTCCTCTCCGTCCATTACATGTATAATGCGTGGCTATTCTGTAGATGGCGGTATAACGAAGGCGTGGCCCGACTGACTCCTCCTTTATGCATATTCATGAGATTACATTAATAATCATGAGGCCCGGTTGTTCATATAGCGACGCCATTTTAAATCCGGTCTCATCTCTTGCGCACTTGGTAGGAGTTTGTGTGTTGCTTCAGGGAATTGCTGAAAGGTAATTGGTGCTTTGTGATGTATTTTTATGTGTTTGTTTTCCCCCCTTTGTATGTGTGTGCTGGTATAAAGAGCGTAAGATGGGCTCACGTTAAGCTTTTGAGGTTTCAGTGTCTTTATTTACTTAAAACGATCCATGATTTATTTAAGGAAAGTTGGCGAAATTATCCCATAATCTCTTGTTAAATTAGCAAATAAGCTCTTGTGGGGAAATACTGTTGTTCATAACACTTACCATGTTTCATTCAAAATGGCTATTTAGTTAATGTGACGCAGATACGTGTCTACTTCCAGTAAAGAAATGTACCGTTTTCCCGAAATGCAAACTATGGATATTTAGCTTACTTGATGGAGAAACTGCGTATTTAAAACAGTCTAAATTGATTTGCCGTGCAGCAACCACATAGAATTTACAAGCCCCGTCTGGAAACGAAACGGTAGTAAGGCCACTAGCAGCTCGGTAATATTAGCAGTTTATGCTAGCTAGCTTTGTAGCCTCGCTTTTGTTCTACAAGGAAGGAATGAGCCGCGTGATTAGCAAACGGCTAACGAGGCCTAGTTGTCTTTACAGACATCATTATTATCATTATTAATAACAGTAATATTAATTTTGTAACTGCTTGTATAAACAATGTTATTTCTTGACCTTCTCTTGTTTGTACTAACACTATTGGTATCGCATACGTGTTAAAAAAAATCCCGCCCTATTCTGTTTCCGTCAGAAATGAAAGCTCGCGGCCATTTTCTACAGCGCTAACGCTCTAACAAACTGAATGGCTATTTAAGAAAGTAAAGGAAAATGTCCTTCGTAAACTATCGTTAGCTTTATTCTTATTGCTTTTTACGGTTTATACACTCCATGTGGTGCGTCTTTTGTCCGATATGTAGTCTTTTGAATACGATGCAGCCAGAAACACCTTTTCCCCCCACAGGGTTAGTAGCTCGTGCATGAAGCGCTCTCTCTCCCCGCATGGCGCCATTTTCTCATTTGCACACACACTGAATCGTCGTGTTCGTTTATACATTAAAAAAAAAGAATAGAAAATGGTCTGTTTCTTTCTTTATTATAGGAGGAAGTATTTGGTCAATGCATCCCAAACTAACTTGGTAGGTGTATAAAGAACACGGACGAAATGAAGTGGTATTGAGGAGTTAGGAAATGGAAATAGGCAACCTCTTTATGAATGAATAAATAAATAGTGTGTAAATGTAGCTGAGTAAGATGGCGTTTTAGTGGTATGGGGAAAACAAACTAAGATTGTGGGAATAACGTTAATATTTTGAGTCAAAATTATACCATGGTAGAGTGGGTTTTATATTGGACATCTGCAGATTCGAGATTCTCCTTTTTCTCAATAATAAAGGATTGTTTGTATGTGTGTATATATTTTATTTATTTATTTCGGTTGTATTCTCTGCCCATTCCAGAGCAAGAAAATACACATCACTTGTGAGGGTTTTTTTTTTTTCCTTGAGAAATTTGAAATGAGTCTTGAATGTCCAATCCAACTTCCCTTAAACTAATTTAAGTTGACTAGTGCAGACTTGCTTGTACACTACATCACTTCAAACACATTCATGTAAAAATCAAGACTTTATTCTCAATATTAAGACTTGATTCTCATAATCTTTATTTATGTGGCCTGAAAATGCCATTGTAGAGTCACCAAGTTTTCATAGTAACTAACATTTTGGCTTAGAGAAGGCATCATATCTGATGCCATTAAACTGTATGTATTATGGGAATGCTTTGTGATGGTCCTGAAACCTGCCATTGATTTTTGATTTTTTTTTTTTTGCCCCCTCCAATTTCAGATGTCTGACGAGGGGAAACTTTTTATTGGTGGACTCAGCTATGAGACCACGGAGCATTCCCTCGAAGAGGCTTTTTCCAAATACGGCACCATCGCCAAAGGTAACTTTGTGGCCTTTTTGTATAGAAATGTGATTTTTCACCTAGCTGTATGTCTCCAATTAATGTTTTGTATTGAATCCCCTTTAGTTGATGTCATCAGAGATCGTGAGACTGACAGATCCAGAGGTTTTGGGTTTGTTACATTTGAAAATCCAGATGATGCAAAGGATGCAATGGCTGCCATGAATGGAAAGGTAAAAAAAAAATCTCATGCTGGTTTTTTTTTTTTTTTTTTTTTTTTTTTTTTGTGCGCAACCTATTTTATATACATGAATAACTTGGCAGAAAATAGTAATTACCCATTATGGGATGTTTTTATTGATGGAGACCTTCCTTCTGTAAGTTGCTTGCAATAAAGGCATCTACTGATTGCTGTAAATGTGAACTTTTTTCCCCTCCCCCCACCCAGACTGTTGATGGCAGAACGATTCGTGTTGATGAAGCTGGTAAATCTGGTGGGCGATCTGGTGGGTTCAGAGGTTCTGGTGGCAGGGGATTTTTCAGAGGCAGCAGAGGAAGAGGTGGGTATTGTTAGTAGGCCATGTATTTTAAGTGCTCTTATTTATATAACCTTTTTTTTATTATTATTTTTTTAAAATGTCCTTTTAATCACTGTCTTAACCCCAGGAGGTGGTGGGTATGGCGGTGGTGAACGTAGTTATGGCGGTGAGAGGAGCTATGGCCGTGGCAGTGGTGGTTATGGTGGTGGTGACCGTAGTTATGGAGGCAGAGATCGGAGTTATGGTAGTGGTGAAAGGAGCTATGGCGGCGGTAGTGGCTACTCCAACAGGAGTGGAGGCTACTCGGGTGGTGGTGGAGGCGGTGGAGGATACAGAGACAACAGGTTAGTCCTTTGCTTAACTTCATATTGTGTATTATGAGAGCAAAATTGAGAATGGTAGCCACATTTGTGAAGAAGTGACTGTTGTAAGTGTTGCAGGCACAATATTGGCAAAAAGGGCTCTTGTCAAATCATTGCAGCATGTCATGTTGGTGAGACCCCAAAATGCAAAGATGACACCACCACCCCCCCCCCCCCCCCCCCCCCCCCCAATCCCCAATCCTAAAGACTTTCTTGGTTCTGAAATGATTTCAAAATGCTGACACTGGAGACTTCTTCCAACAATGATGTATTAATACTTTATCACAAGCTATTGTCTATCCACTTAGTTTACTCAGTTCATGTTGGGCTGCTTATATAAAAATAAAAATCAGTGCCTTCTGACTGATTGCATTAGAGTTCAAGAATGCACTGGTATAGTTAACTTTGGTGCTACATGTTTAGACTGTTTGTTTATTTTTAGTTGAAAAGCAGCTGGTCAGTGTTCCTATTATCACTGGCTATGCCCATGACAAGTTGGTGCCAATTTATTTGACAACTGAATTATATAGGGTTGTATAGGCCAATCCATGGTTACCTAGCTTATATTTAATGCTTGTATTTGTCTGGCCATCCCATAGTGTCAACTTGCCTTGTTTTACCGGTTGGTGTTGCTAATGTAACTGCACTCTTGTTACAGGAACCAGGGTGGTTATGAGCGTTCTTCTTTTGGCTCCTATAGAGACGGCTATGACAGCTATGGTATGTATAAAACCTCTGAATTGCTCGACACAAATTTCTAACTGACTTGTAAAATTGAAGAGCCTGTTCTGTCCTGGTCAATATACCTATCCACTGACTAGCAGTCATTTTGAGACTTTGGATTCATGTTAAATCATAGCACAAATGCTTGTTTAATACAGCATTCCAGAAGAACCCCCCTCCCCCCCAGATCATTTTCAAACTCTACAAACAGTGGACTAAGTGTGCAGATGGCCAGTAGTTTATCCTGAAGATGCTTGAAATTGAGAATGACTGACTCGTTGCTTAGTGGTATCAGTTCTTTATTTGGGAAGGATGTCAATGCACCAGTGCCTTTACTCTTGCCTGCTTCTTGTCCTCAGCTACACACGAGTAAAAAAAAGTCCTGATTCCAAGATCATCCCTTCGCTGGCTGTGTTAGATGTGCTCTTCGAAGACTCTTGATTTTTCACTTTGTTTAATTTCAGTTTTACTAGTTGTAACACTCTCCTACATAAAATACAAGATGCTATCAGTTTTTTAAAACAATTATTTTCGTGTTCAAGCTGTCCTGAGATGGTGTCATTCTTTTGGGCAATTTCTGTAAACATTTGAGCCCGTTTTTAGATTGCCTGTATCTTCAGTTACCACTTGTTTGCTCTTGTTTCTCTAATGAAATCTGTTTTTTGAACCATGCGTGAATTCTCTAATCAGTTCAGCACAGCCTGATAGCTTCTAAAACCGATTTGAAGTGAAACTTTGGACCAACATACAGTTACGAATGGATTGCTGTGAAAAAGACGGTTGCTATGGAAGAAGCAGAGTCTTACTTGGAATTACCTGCTTCTAAAAATTGAACTACATCAGTCTCTCAAAAGAAGCTTGCCACGCTGTGATGTGCTTTTAGTGGCTTGAAGTCCTTGTGTAATGCATTCCTTTAGTAAAGCAGGGTAGGCATGCTAATTTTGAGCTCACAGCTCTAGCAAGCCACCTTGGTGTTGCTAAAGATTTGTAAAGTATTCAGTTCCCAAAGAGTGAACTACTCTGACCGGTGCTGCCTCAGATTAGGAGTTGATTGAGCTCAAGGTGGCCCAAAGTACTTTGCTCTTTGTGACTTTTGAATAAAAAAAAAAGTACTGCTTGGAGATCAGTTTTTTTATATCCATGTCAAGATTTTGTTCCTTTGGGGAGAGAAATGTGCTGTTTTGTGTATCAACACCTATATTTTCTTTTGTTAAATTGGCTTCATGAAGCCCATTAAACGAATTTCTGAACATGCTTTGAATTCTTTGACCCTTAAAGATTTTATTAACCACACACTGACTGTTATGGGGAACTGGCAAAGGCTAAAGTGTTTAGGTGAATGGGTTTAAGTTAAATCTGGGAAATCATTTAGTGCATTAGTGGGGTTTTTTAGTGCACAGCAAGCTGAAAATTTTAAGAATAATCTGAGTTTCCAGAAGAGTATTTGGGATGGGTAGTTCTGCTACAGTCAGTACTGTGTAATGCTTCATTGCATCCAAGCGTTCTCTGCTAGCAATTTTGGAAAATCGACAATGTCCTTGGAGAATGAAGTGTTGTGCCTACCAACTCGAGTCCTCTGAGATGAAAGCTGCTCTCTTGACTAGGGCAATTGTGGAAATAGTCCTGTAATGTGAGGTAACCACTTTTGATCTCCTGTACGCATCCTTCCAACAGTTTTATTGTCCATCACATTTTCTACAAAATTATGCCCAGTGTTCTTTCCTCTAAAGTCAAGCTCTTAGGAGCTGTGTAACTCATCAATATTGTGCCTCTTTACCAAAGATGTGTGCTTTATGTTAAACTGAAGCAAATGCAGTTTTGTCCTATTTGGAATCTTCAACTTGCTGCTTTTTATGGTTTAAAAGTACCAAATTTGTAATCGTGCAGTCCCCACTACCAAAAATGACCTCCATATTGCCTTTTTAAGGCACTGAAGCTTGCCTTGGAAAAGCAGCCCTAATGTCCTTGTGCTTATTCCCTAAGAATCACATTTTCAATGGTTCCTTTCTTGGCCCATTGCTCTTTTTATCTAAAATGTTCTGCCACAGTTGTTTAATGCATGTTTAAATAGTTTGCTAATGGTGTGTTTTTATGTATATTCACACTTTTTTTTTATGTTTCAGGTTGAAGCACATGGGATGTGCAGGTCAAGCTGAGCCAGTGTTTACCAGATTAGTGTCTGGGGCAAGTTTGGATGCTCTGTTAACTCTTGACAGGCAAGTACTGGTTCAGTCACATGGGGCTCTATCACTGGATCAAAATGCAATTTCTGTTGTAAAACATAGTTCATACTTCATTTAAATGGACAGTCTAGTGATGAAATTGTAGCTATAGTACTTGAGTCATAAATAATCTTTGTAATATTGTTTCAGTGTCTGGATGGGGATAAATTCCCTGCAGTCCTGGTCAGCACAACGTAAGAAGTGCATGAAGCAAACATACAAGCTTCAGCTGTGATCTCAGAATCTGGAAGATGTCTGTGCTTTTCCAGTAGATCAGGTTGTTAAGGTGCCAATGAATGAAACTGAACAGCAAAGACCCAATAAAATTACTCTAACTATTTTTCTTGCCTTGTTTTCTGTTCTGCTGTGTAAGCTAGTGATCATGGATATGACGTGGTAACACTACATAAGTCATTGACGTGGAAATTTGGTTTAGCTTAAATTTGTTTAAGCTAAGCCAGTAGTGTTGGTTTAGGTCTATGAACTCCAATGAGTACAATATGGGGAAAATTCTACTAGCGTGAGGTTCTACCTTCTGCCTAATGTGGGTGATCCACCTAATCAAAATTAGTATGTTGGCAGTCATTTGTTTTTAAAAAACTTATTTGGGGATATTGATGGCACAAAGTAGTCAAGAAGAAGGTGGTAGCAAACATGAACTTGCTGCGTTATTTTAATTTGATTTATATACTATCATGATTTCCTGCATCTTGTAGAAATGAGCAACATTAGGTTTGTCTACTGAGAGATTTTATGGAAAATTGATCCTCTAGAAATTGGGGGTGGGTAGAGCTGAGAGTAGCTGCTGTCGTGCAGCCAGTGCTTCTATTTTGTACATTGAAGCCTTGCGTTGTCTGATCATCTGTGCAAATCTAGAAAGTCTTGTGCAGTGTTTCTCACTCTTGGTACTTGGAATGCTGTAGTGATTTCTCTTCACCAGCCTTTTTTCCCCTCTCTCTCCTGTAATAGACAGAAAATAAATGCTGTTTGTGTTGCCAAGAGACCAGTCTTCTGGCCTGAAGGCTTTCCTATGGAGGCAAACTTACTGTTAGAAAGTGTTGACACTGGAGACCTCTTTTACAAATCTTAAAAATCATCTTACTGAAACCATAACCATATCAACCACGGTTGTTCCTTGTTAAATACATTTAAAAATCTGTTTAAGCTTGGATTATGTGTCGTATATCCCATACAATTCCCTGTAAATAACATATTTATTATACTTACACATTGAACAAGCTGTGGCATCAGAAAACGTACCATCCTACCTTCTGTGGTTTCTCTGAATTAGATGTAATCAACATTTAGTCTGCATGTGTGTGTGTGTGTGTGTGTGTGTGTGTGTGTATATGTATGTGTTTATAAAAAGTGATCCTGTAGAGTTGGGGCGAGCTCAGAATAGCTGTCATTATACAAAAAAAACAATGGAATTGTTGTCTGCATAATGTTAAGCCCTGCATTGACTGATCCGTGCAACTCTAAAAGGTCTAGCACAGTGTTCGTCAGTCCTGGTTCGGGAGTATTGTAATGTGTGGTGTTTTTTCTATTTCACCCAGTCAAATCTAGTTAAGGCTTATTATTCAGCTAATTAATTGAATCAGGAAAACCACCAGAATGTGCTGGGTGGAGGTCTCCTTGAGTAGGATTAAATAAAGACTGATGTATTTTTGATGTGCATATCCGATCATGGTGTGTGATTGAGTGCATGCATTTACACACGGCCTTATTCTGTACTTGTTGGTGCAGGATTGAGGCAGCTGCCACAAGGGGGCAGTGGTGTCTTTTGTATAGTGACCCTACCACATGCAACAAACACTGGGTTGCTAAATTCAAGTAGCGCTTCCATAAGACACACATGGTGGAAATCGGACCACTGTATTGCTATGACTGGCAGACCATTCTTCGTGTGAAGCTATTGAGTGTTCCTCTTTCTAATTTCTGTTAATTCTTCTTCAGTAACTGCATTATCCTGGTTGCAGTTGTGCTGGATATGGAACACTAGGAATGAGGTGGGGAAACGCCCAGAACAGGACATCAGTGCACATGCACACGTTTGTACCCTGGCCACACCTAGAGGAAACCCAAACGTACACCGGGACTAACCCAGTTCATGGCTGTATCTGTCATACTGGAGCTGTGAGGAAGCAATTCGAACTTGCTCAAGCTGTAAAATTTTGTATGGTACGCAAGATCCAAGAAAATAAGACTTTCTTCTGTTGACTTGTATGTGCAATATGCCAGTCTTGTGGGGACCCCCCCATAATACATGAATTATGTTTGATGTAACAGTGAGAATTAGTTTTGCACTAACTTGGCCAGGCAGTTAAGTCTCTAGCAGACAGTGCAGTCTTTTGACTTCTCTTAGGACCTTTGTTGGAAAGTTGTAGCTGAAACATTACCCAGCTTCCTTACCATGCATGAGCCTGCCCTGAATGTGACACCAGTCTATCGCAGGGCATCATGCACCGCCCAAGGTGGGAATGGTGTTTGAGCAATTGCTTACAGCTTAGCATGAATCAGAAGGCTTTGTGTGCTGTGATGCTCATACTTGGGGCATCCATGTATCCTTGTGATCACATTGTCCACAATTGATCTTATCTATTATGGATTTTTTTTTTCCATGTTGTGTCTTTTATCATGAAACCTACCTCATGTATTTCACAAAAAACTGCCAATGGCATCCCAAAGGCAATAATCTTTAATTACCTACTTAGATCTTTATGTATATAAAATTGGTCTTGTGTGCTCATATCTTGCATCTACTAGGTAGTAGTTGTAAAAGATATGATGAATGGGGTTATTTAAAGGCAGGGTCTATGATTTTGAGACAACAGAAGAGTGATTGACTAATTTTTTCCTTCTGTACCTCTGTGAGAAACATGAAAGCAATTGCTTTTCCTCATACAAACTTCGAACATAGACATAAAAGCTGGTGACTTTATTTACGTCATTGTTTTAGAAGAATAGAATCTTATGCTTTTAACCACATAAATTCCATTAAATATAACGTACTTATGTTGTGTCTGCATCACAGGCCTGAAAGATTTTCAGCAGAAATGTGTTTGACAAACTCCAACATTGATTATTACTAGGCCAGTGTCTTTGCTAAATTGTGTATTTATTTATATTTGAAAGGCTAATGTAACTTATTTTGACTGTTCTTTGTTTAGTTGTGAAGAGTACTGTGCATGATAGCAATTTCTTAGTTAATTGTTGCTCAGTTTATAGGATTTACTTCTTTTGGATTCAACTGTGGTCAAGAAGTAAAGTTGGTTTGTAATAGTAACCCGGTCCGATTACATAATTGGACTTTATGCTTTTTTCATATTGTAATTTTGATGAAGTTTTCTTGTGTGCTAGCTGCTTAATTTCCAAAGCAGCCAGCAGTGTTAGATGTTAGAACAAGTTTGTGTTGGTTCAGTTTACAATGGAACCTTTAAGTAGTAGATTTAAGTAGATTTGAATGGCTTCAGTTTTAAAACCTGGTTCTCAATTGCACTTACCAGACTTGCGTCTGCTCACATAGGAACAAGGGTATAGGCCCAATGTTACTCTTCCATGACTCTTATGTGCCATGAGGAGAGTTAGATGTAATAAAACTGCATATATGATGAAACCACTCAAATTTGTAATGGGATTTGTTTTAGCCCTTGGTCTGCAATGGTATGCATCTGCTCCTGGTGTGCAAATACACTGAACTCCAATGCAGTGATGCCTATTAACTAGCCTACCGTCCTGCGTCTAGACAAAAGTATGTTTCTCTTATACCTGAACCACAAGCCTTTATTTTAAATATGGACCCACAGAGGGTTTTGTGTGAGAGAGAGAGTTTAGAGGCTGCAGCTCGAACATTAATGGAAAACACAGAACAGACCTGGACAGGCAGCATTTGAAAGGTGAGGTCTATAAGAGCATTTACCAGCAGATGGGCAGCTTTATTAGAATCAGGGGGTTGCGATTGGACATCATAGAAACAGGAAATGTAATACTTGCCATAAAAATTACATCTTTGTTGACAAAAAGAAAAATAAAGCTAGGGTGACAACTCCAAAAAATTGTGATAAATGCCATGTGAAGTCATCTTTGCTTAACTAAAATCGCAGACCCTGAAATGGGCACAGACCAGCAAGGTTGTCATTCTGTGTTCACAAGACAAGGTATTATTCACCTTTATGTCCATGCATTCAACAGATGAAGAAGACTCGACAGCTTTGTCAGAGCACAGCTTGTCTCAGAGCTCAATAATACTGTAACAAAGTGGCTTAGATGAACAGAAGCTGCATGAGCAATATTTTAATAGTCTTGTTAATAAGTATTTCTATGATAAACCCAAGACTAGGTCTAAACAGAATAAACAAATTAATTTGAGAATGATAAAGTGAATTACTGAACTTATACAAGAAATGAGAAAATAAATGACATTAGAATATCGTAGAGAGTCAGTGGGAACTAAGGGGAACTCACATGGTCTTGGAAAATGAACATTCCTACACTGCCTGTAACTTTCTGCTCCTCTATGCATACCTCCTCAAATGACTGCTCATACCCTATGAAAGAGAGTTAAGGGGTGAAAACTGGCATGTCTCCATCTTGATGGGGAGACTGAGCTCTAGAGAGAACAGTACTCACGGGACCTACATGCTCCTCCAGGCTGTGTGTCATCTATGTATACAACCCTGTAACCAAAGTAAGTCTGAGGCCAAACTGAAAATATGTGATTTTAAAAAAAAAATGGAAGTAAACAATGTTTTAGAATTTTCATGAATGCTGTTACTGTGGCCAAACAACTATATCTTTGATTCATCTGTCCAGATCACGTTATTCCAAAAGGCTTGGGCTTTGCGTGTATGCTCATTGGCAAACTGTAGTCTTTTTCTTGGCTTTTTCCTGGTACGCCTTGGTCTCCAAGTATTGAGTGCAAGTATTGGTCTGCTGATCTCTTGGGATTTTCACGCACTACAGTCTCTAGAATGGTTCAATAAAGAGAAATCCAGTGAGCAGCAGTTCAGCAGATGGAAACACCTTGTTGATGCGAGAGGTCAGTGGAGAATGACCAGACTGGTATGAGCTGAGAGAAAAGCTATAGTAACTCATAACTATTCTACAAATTTGGTGAGCAGGAAAGGATCTCAGAATGTCACATATACATTATAGCACAGTATTATTATTTTCTTCACATATCCCAGCTTGTAAGGAAAATGGGGTCAGAGTGCAGGGTCAGCCATTATACAGCATCCCCGGATGGTAGGGTAGGATTTTGCACCAACAGCATGAATCCAGGGACCCAACCTGTCTAGTGTCAACAGTCTAGGCTGTTGGAGGTAGTGTAATGGTGTGAGGAATATTTTGTTGGCACACTCGTGCCTGTTAATACCAATCAATCATGGCTTGACTGCCACAGCCTATTACAGTATTGTTGCTGATCATGTGCATCCCTTCATGGCCAGAATTGACCCATCTTCTAATGTCCATTTCCGGCATGATAATGCACCATGCCACAAACAAAAAGTCATGTGTTTTATGAACGTAACAATCAGTTTAGTTTTATTTAGTGGCCTTCCCAGTTACTGAATCTGAATCCAATAAAACACCTTTGGGATGTGGTAGAATGGGGAAAAAAGCATGAACGTGCACCTGAAAAATCTGCAGGAATTGTGTGATACAATCATGTCAACATGGACCAGAATCTGAAAGGATTGTTTCCAACATGCCATGCCATGAAAAATGAGAGGCCTTACCCAATATTAGTATAGTGTTCCGAATAAAGTGTTTGGTCAGTGTATTACCAAAATGTCTGCCAGATACAGCTTCCAGAGTTCCTTCGGCACTAACTATCACAAGGTTGTTGTTGTTGTTTTTTTTTAAACAAATGAGGTCACTTCCAAGACATGCAGACCATGTCAAGTTAGTAGTTTTCACTGGTGTCCTGGAAGTCTGAAGCTTCTATGTGCCAAACAGGAGCTCTTTGATCTAGAGAATCAGTGGAAAATCAGAAAATTAGACAGAAAAAACACTGCAGCCTCAAAATATAGGTAGCAATTGCAGCTCTTTGTTGATTACAGAACTGGAATATATTTGAATCTTTTTTTAGTTGACCTGTGGTGGGAAAAAGATATAAACCTATCACATTGCCAGGTAAAAGGAACATCATGCATACACTTCTATTTGAATATCTTGCTGCATAACTAAGTATATTTTGCATCTTAAGTGTTTCTTATTAATTTTGATTCTTCATGAAATAAGAACGGGAAAATTATCAAGCCCCAGTGTTCTAAGAATTTAGGCACTTTCTGTAACCTGATCTCATGAGGAATTTGAATGGAGAACAGCAATGTGTGTGGATTTAACTGAATTTCATATGAAAGTTGTGTGAACTGATTCATTTTAGTCTCACTCGTAACCCTAACCTCATAATTCATAACTTCACTTGTCACATTTATTTTGAGTGATCACACTGACTTACTAAGTTTGTTCCTGGACTTACAGTTATGGCCACATGATTGGTGTCATCAGTTTATTTTTTATTTGCAAACTGATTTCTCCACTGTGCACTGGCTGCAAGCTGTTATATCACAGCAATTAATTTTTATTAGCAACATACTGTATGGCCAAAATAAGATTGAGATGGAATTCCAATAAAGAACTTTTCTCAACCACTTCCTTTTGTTCAGACTGACATCAGTGGCAGCAGTTTCATCTCTGATGTTACTGAAAAGATACAAGTCTGAGTTATTAAGCAGCCATTGAATAAGAAGCAGCCCATGATCTCATGATTTTGTACCAGAGCCAGCAATAGTGAACCTGTTTTTTCTAGTTCTTCAAAGATTGCTGTTAGTTTTCAAACTACTGCTGCAAATCTTTGTGTTATAGTCTGTGTGCTTCTCTTGCATATAATAAACGATTTGTATTTGCAATGTAATCTAATTCCTGGCATGTCACAGAACTGAGTGGAGAAGCATAATAAATACTGTAGATGTTAAATTGCCCTGCTCACGGTAAATGATAAAGGACAGAACGATTAAAATGCATGGAAATAATGACGCTAAACGAGAGAAACACCTGCCAAAAACTGCCAAATCATCCTGTAGACACTGACCAGCAAACTCCTGACATGTCTGAGGCTTGTGAGGCTTAAATTAGGCAGTGTTAAATCACTGGATATTTTGGCTTTCTACTTTTGATCGAAAAGCCATATGGTCTCTGCCTACTTCAAATAAGGATTTCATATGCAAGTGACTCAAGCAGTGGCCCTAATAATAATACTAACAATAATAATAATAATAATAATAATAATAATAATAATAATCAGATAGTGGTAGGAAATTTGTAATGCAAATTTCTTGAAGGCCAAGTCAGGGCTGAATCAGCAAGATTCAAAGACCAAAGAACATCATAATGCATCCTCCTGATCTCAAGCTCTATAACATGATTTAAAAAAAAAAAAAAAAAAAAAAAAAAAAAAAAACCTTAGATAAAGACAAAAATCAGAGTTGTAAATAGTACTTTTCTGTAATAAGTTTTGAGTAGAGATAAAGACGTACATTGTGAGAAATTAGATAAAGATCTGACCTGCGAAACTGCCCAGAGCAGCACTTTTTGCTAGTTACAAAACAGCATGCTGAAACAGAAATACACTAGGCAGAAATAAAGCTTGCTTTAAACTCAGTCGACATGAATACAGACCCAAGGCAACACCAGACTCTCATGAAATAGAGTGCGTCAACAGATCTTTGAGGTATCTCATCAAGACTGAGTTAGACTGAAAACCACTGTGAAAGCAAACTGGAAGTTTGGACTGGGTTCATGTAGGGTTTTTAGCACAGACAAACTGTAGCTCTGGGCTTGTAAGTAGAATCATGAGACACAAGTATAGTATTTTTAGCATGTCTGCAAGGAAAAGCAGTCACCAGTAATTATCTGGTAATGTAAGACTAAACATATTTTTAGACAGCTAGGTCATCATTGTTTGAAGAAGAGGGGTAATTGCCTATGCAGATGTGGTCTAGTCGATGGATTTAATTGGAAAAGGATTTATAGGTAGGAGTCATAAATGGGGAATATGGAGAAGCCAAATGGCTGGATGACTTATTGAGGAGCTGCCAGTGACACTGACAAATGCTTCTCTTATACATGAGAGCCATGGAAAGTTACTTAAAAAATCTATTAGATTACTGCTCATTTAAAACATAGACACAAATTACATAAAACCTCAGTACATATTTGGAAGAGTTTTTGCCATACTCATCATTTGAGGGGCATGTATGAAACTTTTTTCAGATTTTAATTCCAGATTGCCTTGAGGTGCCCCAGCATATCGTTTCCATGTGTTGAATTGGCTGTATTTAGATTACTGTCTTTATCACTGTTCTGGATTTTACATACAGTATGTAATCCCATTTAATTGTTGGGCCTCACTCTAGTGACTGAAATTATGAGGCATGACACTTCTAATGATACTTAAAAACTCATGGCACTACACAATGGCAGCCTTATGATTTTCTTTGACAAAAGAAATATATGCTTTGCAAATTATGGCTATAACATCAATACTGTGGTGTGTCAATCATAGTTCTACTAATACTCGCATAGCATTTATCAGAGGTGCTACAATAAAACCAGTGTAATATCATGTTAAAGAATGTAACCACTTTTATATGTATGTATGTATGTATGTATGTATGTACATGTAACCACAATTACTATACAATACCACAGAAGAACATGGTAATATCGTAGTAAAATATATAATACACAGAGCTGCTATAAAGGGCCACAATGAAAGCATAGTTTCAACCATAGGTCATATATAATTTTAAAAAACCCCTTCTGGGATAGGCCATGCCCAATTTAGATTTAAATCTGAATACACATACAGACATTGCATAACACAGTGTAAAATAATACAAGTTTGTCAAAAACACATCTCAGCAGTGTTAGGGGTCAGTATTTTTTTCCCAGTATTTTATGGAGATTTCATTCCTGTGTAGTATGATCTCTTGGGTGTTCTAGAGCAAATATTAGATTAGAATATTTTCTTCTGGTGAAGTCTGGAAAGGTGCTCTATGAACAGGTATTCTAGATATTCAGAGAGGATGAGCAGCTGTTTGTGAGCAGAGCTGAAAGAGAAGACATTAAGAAAGAAGGAATGAGTGCAACAAAGAAGAATGAATCTGCAGAAGGCTCCTGTTTGGGGGGGTTAAGTGGAGCAGACAGTCTGTATTTGTCATTAGAGGATGAAGAGGATGGCAAAAACAGGCTTTATGGAGAGTCATAGGAGAGTTGAGTGATGGGAAGAATACTATGTTCTAACACAAATCAATTCTTTTACTCCCTTCTTTTTCTTCTTCTTTCAGAAATCTTCAGAAAAAGCAGGCTATTAGAGGCTATAAGAACTCTTGCTTTGGGGTCTTTCTCTCTAATGCTGCCTTCATACATTGAAATAAGAAGTGAATGAGCAACCGTTGTAGCCATTAACAGCGGCGAGTTTTTTCCCCTCCATCCATCTTCTGTACCGCTTATGCTACACAGGGTAACGGGGAGCCTTTCCCAGGGGACACCCTGGACAAGGTACCAACCCATCGGGCATAATCGCACACCCATTCACACGTTAGAAACATGTGGACAATTTAGAAATCCCAGTCAGCCTACAACACATGTTTTTGAACTGGGGGAGGAAACCAGAGTACAGGAGAAAACCCCTGAAGCACAGGGAGAACATGCAAACTCCGCACATGCAGACAGGAATCAAACCCCCATCCCTGGAGGTGTGAGGCTAACAACTAATCACCGTGCCCTCAAATTTTTTTTTTTAAATCAAGTTAAATATTGAACCATTTAATGGTCAGGGATAAGGGCCACTACTCGGGTTAAGCAGCCATGAGAGTGGGATACAGTGTTGCATAAGCAAGGTTGCTGGACCAGATGACAAACTCACAAAACTCCAGTTAGATATTTTTCTCAAAAGGTGACATGACTACATGACTCATTTCCTCAGTGGCACCTCTTGTAACCTCTCAAAGACATTCTGCTGAGTGGCTATCTTCAAAATGTTTAACAAAAGAATTTTAGGCTAGGAAAGGAAATTTTACAGACTTTGTGCATTTTTATGGCTACATGTCTAACCATTTGATTTTTAGTTGGCCTGAACATACAACCCTATATAACAAATCAAGACAAATGCTTAAATGGTTAGATAATACCTAGGTTTACAATGAAGACATGAACCTCATGGTCAGGTATAGTTTGTGGAAGATTACTGCAGTGAGGTAATGTTGTGGCTAGACTTTGGTCCGACAGTCTGTCAGCAATTTTAAGGTCTCAGTATTCAGTTTCGATGAGTTGGTTCTCTTTCATGGGTTCCCTCCCAGAGAACCCCAAACCTCTGACCAAAATAACAACCATTATTCAAATGGATGTACAGTGGAGAATCCATTATTTTATATGGCTCTTAAGAGAGATGGCTGTAAAAGCCTTTTTAAACCACAAGAAAGCAAATCCTTCAAAAGTGGGAATATGTTTTATTCTAACTCATTCCATTGGTGTTACTGGCAAGAAACAATACCTTCTTACTGTTTTCTCCTGATGATTCATGCCACAGATATTTTGGAATTCTACAGTGTTCTTAAATATGATATGGTCATCACAGACAGAGGTAATTCAAATCAGACCATAATGTGGGAACCATTTGTGATCTAAAGGAGACTGAGGACTAGCAGACATGGACTAGTAGTGTAGTAAACGTGACGTATGGAATTTGTAAAGAGTGCTGAATGAGTTCGGACTCATTTTGATTGCAATACTGTCAGAAATAAGGAATGATTTCCTATTTGTTAATTCAAGTGATGTTACCTGTATAATGAAAAGTTTCTGTTAGATAATGTCACAGCACTGGAGTGGACTCCTCACTAAAACCTCCTAATTGAAGGTATTCTTTTCATATGGAGGAAAGATAACGTCTTTTCTACAACTGGACATTTCTACTTTCAAGAATGGCAAATAGTAAAAAATCGATGTCTTCCTAAAAATCAGCTGCGGGCTGCAAACTCCTCAAAACGCATGAGGACGACATAGCCTCAATTGTTAGCCATGCAATCGAAGCAGAACAGAGTGCTATGGTTTCCCGCATGTTGACAGAAGCTATAAAGTCTGCCCTTAATCCAATCAATGACTATATTAACGAAAACAGCACTGTTCTTCCATCTCTGAAAGAAAAAAATGGATTCTCTGAATAAAAGTATAGCGCCAATCACAACAAAAGTAGACAATTTCCACGGCAGTTTACGCAAAACCAAAAAGATACAAACCTCTGCCTGTCTCAGCTAGAACAGGATGCAGCAAAAGTGCAATGACCTCTAAGACTGTTCATGTCGCAACAATTTCAGCCTGGTTAACCCACCAACAGGAATGGAAGGGGATAATCCTATCGGCTTTTTACAGAAAATGCCACCTAAATGGATCCCCGACCTTCCGGGGCACTCAAGCCCAATCAAGATCGATAGAGCTCATCGAGTATACTCTCACTTCAACTCACCTAAACCACGATCGTTGATATTCCGACTCCTCTGCTATCCTGACAGGCAAGCCATCCTTCAAGGAGCCTGGAAAGCAAAACCCACTCTGCCCAGAAGAGCACACCTGGAATACAATGCTGATCACAGTCATGAGATGCCGCAAAAGAGCAAAGTGTTTTCAGCCGTAAGATTCAGCCTTCACCAGAAAGGCGCCAAAACTTTCCTGATCTTCCTAGCATTGCTGAAAGTCACCCACAAGGGTCAGGAATACTCGTTTGAATCCCCAGAGGACGCTGAAAAATATCTTGAGGGTCTTGATGCTGCAACAGTACCTACTGCTCATAGATCTTTAAACTTCCCGCTTCAGGAGGCTGATTAAAGAGACGTTTGTAAGGCTTTGCTGTCAAACCTGTGCATTACATGGACCAAAGACAGCGTATATTTGTGCTTCAGCTCACCAAAGTGAAACGTTAACTAGTCTTTTATTTCTATATAAATGCATTTTGATTCGAAATCTCCTTTAAACAATTTTCTTGTGCAGATTGTCTTCTTAGTGTAAATCTGGTTGCTGTTAATATCCAGTTATGAATATAGTTGCAATTTAGACTTCTTCTGAGTTTGGAAATATTCATTCTATAATTTTAATTTAATCATTTGTTAAATTCATAGGGGGCTAATAAGGTGAATAGTATTTAGACATTGCCTCGTGATCGCCACAGACACTTAGGGCTTCCCTAATTTTAAATGGTATTATTGGTCCTTTATCCTGCTCTCAGTCATGAAATGGTTTGATCCTTGCTCACAGTCTTCATGAAAACAAATAGAAAAAGAGTGCATTTCACCAATTCTTTTGCAAGATTTTTTATTTTCAGGCTTTTCACACAGCTCATGGTCCTATACTTTCCTACACTCTCCAAATATTTAAAAAGATAGAAGCTTGTTTTTCATCTAAAACTATATGGCACACTATATATACTATATATGTTACAACTATATGGCTAATAGGAGTATGAACTCCTATTTGCCACAATTTGAATTTACTTTCTGGCAGACAACCTTTTGTGCAGCCTTCCTGGGCTATAAAAGGCATTCTAACATTAAATGACATAAAAGAAGAGGAATCAATTCTGGATTTTTGAGACTTAATTGAAAGATTTAATATTTCGCATAACAGTTAATTTTTATATTTTAAACTATGTGCCACGTTAAAGGCTTATAATGTACCTTGGGGTACAAATCTTCAAACTCACCCGATAGTGAATTGGATTTGTAATGCGCCAAGCACAGAAACTGTTTCTTATTTTTATCTTTGCTTCTTAAATCTTAATTTCCCTAAAGCTAGAGCTTGGTTGAACTTTTATACAGAATCATCGAATGAGATACAGTGTGGGATAATACAGTCCATGTATCCACAAACCCTAACCACCAATTCATTAATTTTAAAGTTATTCACAGAGCATATCTAACCACGTTACCCATATTGTAATTTTTGTGGACCTTTATGCCTGGAGACTTTGATACATATGCTTTGGGACTGTCCAGATATGCAAAAATTCTGGGATATGGTGCTTGATGTTTTCTACAAAGCTACTAGGATTTGTTTTCCCAAAGATCCTGTTATTTCATTGTTGAATGATAATTCTCAATTTCCTCTAAGTGAGAATGTATAGAAATTTTGGCTAGCTGCCATGACTTCTGCAAAGAAGATACTAGTTCAATGTTGGAAACCTCCTCATGACCTTTCATTGTCTACATTCTTAATTGGAGATACAATAATTGGAAGTGTCATCTGCACGGACTAATAATGCTAAACCTGTAACTTTGTCTATGTGGAAAAATTGGATATCTACAGTCAAATAAATTTTGGAAATTTAGAAGGAAACCTACAGCTACTGCTTTTGTTGTTATTATTATTACAACTATTTCATTTGTTTATCTATGTATTTATTTTATTTTATCCCATTTTATTTATGTATCTGTCTAAGTCCTGTAGTGCAAGGTTGGGTGAGGGATGGGGGGAGGATATGGGGGTAATTGTGATCAAATAAATTTTCTTTCTTTTAATGCAAAATGTTCTGTGTGCGTTTTCAATAATAATAATAAAAAAAAAAAACCCACTAAATTACACAAAAAATGTTTTGGTAAAATCAGATTGTTCTTGTTATCACTTATGTTCAATGGTTTCCTCACTTGTTATTGAACTTAATAAGACAAAAAAAAAATGCTGCAGCTGTTTTCCAAGAAACCACAAAGCGCAACATCCTCTGTCCTGAATACTTAAAGAAACAGCTTTACCTCTAACCATTACAAAGCTTACAGAGAACTTAATGATAATGTTTTTCACTTTTTAAACACTTTTTAAAATCTGCTTATTATTAGATTATACTTATCTGCCAAGTATCTGCCAAGTCCTGGGACTGGACTGTTGCTTTAGAAATTATAACGTAACAACTCATAACAAGCATAATAAATATAAACCTGTGATTGTAATTGCTGCTAGCATTACTGTGACAAATGCTGTAATATAAAAGTAATCAACACATTCTGAAAAATCAGATTTAAGAATTCAATTGACCTTTTCATATAGCCATATAATTTCAAATTACAGCCTCATACTTTTTAGTCTCAACCTCATACACTTCACCACAAAATGTCTGATGCTTATTGTACACTTTCCTGGCCACAAACCACAGAATCTTGAAGGTTGCAGTCTGATATCCATCCATTTTCATATCCTACACAGGGCTGTGGGGGATCTGAAGGAACTCGGGGCACGGGGCGGGGAACACCCTGGATTGGGTGCCAACCCATCGCAGGGCACAATCACACACACATTCACGCAGCAATTCACACACTACAGAAAATTTGGAAATGCCAATCAACCTACAATGCAAGTCTTTTTATTGATATCTTATCCATTATTCTGTGTATGCACATAGCTTTTCAAGGAAAGGTATAGTTACTGGATTGAAAAATTATTCTGCATCACATATTTAAAAGATATTTCAAAGTTTTGTTTTTGGAGAAGTTAGTGGCAAGTAAACATGAAAATCTCACAGGTTTTCTGACAGCATCAGGGAAAGATCTGTGGCTAATACTTTTCAGTGTCAGTCAATGGACTTTTTGTGAAAATTGGCCAGGTTTAGTGATGAAACATACAAGGCTCCCTAAGAAAAGCTAGAGGGCTGGCTTGGGGGACTAGGGAACCAAAAGTAATTGGAAAATCTTTCTGCCTGATTTATTTCATGGCCAGCTGCATGTGCCAGCATCATTAGTGCATGCTACCAAACCATTTTGCTTTGATTTTAGATGTGGCTATACTAGATGTAACATATACCAAAGAAATGAAAAACTAAAATGTAAGTACTCATGATCCTAAGCATTCAAGCTCCTCTGTGAAACATAGCGGCATGTAGCCATGGGGTGAATTCAGAAGTGTATAGAAGAACTCAGTTACGACAGGATGTCACATTTTGGTCTACTGGATATTATAAATAAATATAAAGAAAATGTCATAGTAAATTTTTTAGTTATACATACTGTGAAAATGGTGCTGCAATTAGACATTGAGAGTACATTCATTCATTCAGTATACATTTTTGGTCCTATATTGGTGTTACATATTTGTAACTCTTTCTACAGTAGAAGGAATCTCAAGATATTTGAAAGGATGTCAAAATGTGACCCACTTTGACCAAAATTTGGGGTAGGCCTATCATTAATTGTTGGATCATCACACCCCTAATCCTGAGCATTTTCTTTGCTAGTAATCTGCTATGCTCCAGCAAAATGCCTCAAAGCACAATGGATCTTGAAGGAGGACAATGTCTACAACATTACTCCTGCTATAGAGCAAACATGGCATTTTTCTGTGCCAAATAATGGAAGGTTCTTGACAGGCCAAGTAAATCACCTAGCATCAATCCCACTGAGCATGCATTTTACTTACTGAAGACAAAACTGAAGGAGAAACAGGCCTGGCAGAGTATCCCAAGGGATGATTTCCAACATCTGGTTATGTCTGTGGATCAGAGACTTCATATAGTTTGAAAGTCTAAAAATAACTAATTTCTTTAAAATTACATTTATGTGTCCAATTGCTTTTTGCAGTTATAAGTATAAAAATTGTGTCAGTTTCTGTATAGTTTACCAATTCCAGGCATAATATATTTGATTAAATATAGAACAAAAAAAATCTAAAATAAAAATGCAGAAAATGTCCTATTATTATTTAACCAATGGATATTCATAATATTTACTCACATTCTAAACATAGCAAGTATAGACAAATTCAGACAGAGTTTGACTTGCATGATGTGCATTATTAATTGGCCGTTTATTGTAATGGCCTATTCTTTGCATGACAGCAGTGAGAGACAGTCCAGTAAAAGGAGCCCAGAAAATGTGAGTGAAATTAGACTACCCAGAAAGGAAATGGAGATTTCACACATCCATTTGCTAAAGTCATTATGCACATGGGATCTGCTGAAGGTCAAAAACCAGAGAAAATTCTGGGGTCATGACTAAGATTGAGAATTTATCCAGGTCAAAATGAAAACTAATAACTCTTATTTATTATTAAAGTTACCCTTTAAGATGCCAGCATGCTGCCACTAATTGTCAGAGGGCCTCGGGCCTGTCTGTGAATTGACAATGTCAGGAGGAGCATATGTCCAGGCATTTTATTGCTGCAACCGTGACAGAAGCTTGCAGAACATCCTGAAATTTTCTCAAAGGGAAGTGAGCTTATGTGCAGTGTGTGATTTTCTAAGCCAAAATCCAAATGTGGTTTTATCACCATCTTTGAAAGAAACACATGAGATTAACATTAGTTTCACACAGGGGATATTGAAAGCATTTGTATAATTTATGCAAGATATTTAAAACAAAATCTAAACAACAATCAAAAATGTAAACAATCAAGAAAACATTTGGGAACCATCTGAAATTACTTGGACTTCTGCAGCCTGATCTTCAAGTCATAATAATGGATTGATGTCGAACACATTGATATTCACAGTTCAGGTTAGAAAAAGTATGTTAACCCTTTCATTTCTTAACTGTTAGAGCCTGCCTTAGCAGCAATAACCTCCCAAACATCTCCTGTAGCTGCTGTTAATACTCTTATGAAGATGAATTTTACATCATTTAAAAAAAAAAAAAAACCCTCTCAGTTCATCAGCATATTTGAGCTTTAGGTATATAGTGTATTTTATATATAAGGTCATGCCTCAGCTAGGGTCTTAGGCATAAACAGAAAGTTCCTTCTTCTTCTTCTTCTTCTTCTTCTTCTTCTTCTTCTTCTTCTTCTTGCAAATAATATTATTTGTGTGTTTGGGGTCATTGTCTTGTAGCATCATCCAATTACTATTAGACTATTAGATGGACCACCACCATGACATTCTGTTGAATTCAAAGCTCCATCAATGATCACAAAAAAGCTCTACAGATCCTGAGGCAGCCTCAAATCATGATACTCCCACTTCTATGTTTCACAGATACAATGAGGTTTTGATGTTTCCTCCAAACATAATTCTGTGTACTTCTGCCAAAAACCTAATCTCAGTCTATACAACATTGTCCCACAAGCCTGTAACATCCTTTTCCAGCTGCATGCATGTCTACAATTTTATTTCAATTGTCCTTTGAAATATGTTTGATTGGGGCATGATTTACATGAACAGATATTATTGATCAGTAACTACAATTTGTGTCTGGGCCTTTTTTTTTACTGATAGGCAGGGCAACTCTAAAATCTACACCTCCAGTCTCATCTCATTAATATGAACTCTCTATCTTATAGAGAATTTGTTAGCCCAGAGGTTTATGTACAATTTTAAACCTATACAGTGAATGTTCAAATGCCAATGTTATATTCAGTAGTAACATAAAAAAATATCTGTCAAGTGAGAGCTGTTTGTCATTGAGTTCAACAGAAGATCAGACATCATTCCATTAGTAAGTAGTGCTTAAATCCTGGTAATGCCAAAGGGTTCAAATGTTTTTCTTACAACTGTAAAAGGAACCATTAAGCCTCATACCAAAGAGATGAACTGAAAAAGGCTGTATGCAATTACTCCATTAGTACTTAATTGTAGGAAATGTAGGAAATCATTAAAATGATGCAATGTCCTACATCGTCTTGTTTCTTAATCCATTTTGACTTTTTCAACTTGCCACAATATGTAACTGAGTATAGGTATTTGTCAGCTGCAGTTCCATTTTTAGAAGCCCAACACATGCTGTTGTGTAATTTGGGCTGAGCACATCATTCCTGTGATGGCATGCAACATCAGAATTAACCTGAATGGAGTGGCAGGTGCAGGGACGTTCTGACATGCACTGAAATTTTAGGAGGCACTTACTGTAGGAGAGAAAGGATTGGTTTTAAATCAGTCTCAGTTGGGAGAAAAATGAGCTCAGCCAGAACCTCCAGAGTAAAATACACTTCTGTCTCAGCAATGTCTGCATTTTCCCAAAATCCAAAAATAAAAGTTAGTTGTTTTTTTTTTTGCTCAATATGCCTTTTGCTCGATTTTTGATCAACATGTCTACTGTTTGGAAAAATTAACTGACGTTCAAAACCATATAATGAAAATAAATAATATGAATACACTCTCACAGAGCAAATAGATATTCTTTAATTAAGCAATTAATTGCCGGTCATGTAAAATATAAACTTATTATTATTTATTGTTATTGTTATTATTTATTGCATTATTGTTTATTTCTTTGTCCATCAAAACTGTTTATGAGATCACTTATGCTGTGATTTACACTGGTATCTCAGTATATGGTGACAGGACTCCTGCATGACAGGAAAACTGTGTACAAAGTAACGTTAATGCTAATGACACAAGGTGGAAAAAACATTTTGCCTTGACTGATCAAGCATTCTCATCAGCATACAAGTTTACTTCTACTATAAATTCAAATGTAGGTAAATGTATTAATACAGTTTTTACATAGAGAATGCAACAGAGTGTTAATATATTAGATAGCAAAGGCATATTAAAATGTGGTAACACTTAACAATCCCTCATACACATTGTATTTCTCAAGCTAACTATTAGCTTTGAACTTGTTTGCATCATTTAATTATTAGTACACAAGTTCAAATTTGTGAGATTAGGAATAAAGCTGCTGTTAGTTAGCCTTGGCAAAAGTTTTCCAAAGTTTCTTTGTGAAAGAGTCAGTAATTTACCACAAGGAACAAAAATCAGTGTGATTGAAGTGTTTATACTTTTCTGGTTTAACTTGAGTGAAGAATTTGAAGCTGTACTTCATAATTTACCAAATGATTAATTAGGTGAGTAAGGACACTTTTACTCAATTGACGATTTTGGGTACTTTTACCACATTTGGCTATTCACATAACCGGTTCAATGTTATGTTTAAATCAAACAAATTGCATCATACAAACTATTGCATCTGTCTTTTTTAGGATTGCTGTTTTCTTAACTGCTTTTTACTAAGAGTTTTTTTAGAAAAGCAAAATCTCTGTTATGGCATACCCTGTACAAAGCATGTATATTTTTATTTGTGCAATGAAGAAAAATGTCATATCTCACGTTAACTTCAGTGGAGTTTTTTCTTCATAGCTAAATCATAAACGGCTTATATAACTTGACAAGTTATTAATGAAGCATGCTAAGCCAACAAAGTAATTAATTCTGCTAATTACACTGTGAAAACAAAGTTAGCAAAGAAAGTTAGCTATCTAATTGAATTAATATTAGTAACAAAGCTAAAAAAAGACTTGTTGCAATGTAAGATTGCTAAGATAATGACAGCTTTGCTAGTAAATTGAGTTGCACTTACAAATTTATGGCAACAAAAATTCTCACAAGGTTGCTTGTGAAAATGAAAACTAAGTTAGTGAACTGTGGGAACAAAGTTAATGAAGGCATTGATGCTAGAAAGGCACATTCAAAAAAATGTCCTGTCTACTAAATTTACTTCTTTAAAGAAAAACATATCTGTTTTCAGAGCAGGTTGCAAGTGAAATGACGTAAATGTTCGTGTTTTGACCGTTATGAGCAAACATTCATTTTGGATAGATAAGGCCATCGTGAAGTGATACCTTGAGATGGACCATTCCTTCATCTCACATTCTCAATTTCTGGACAAAGAAATACACATGTACTCGGTTTGAACTCTAATCAGGCAGCTCTCAAAGGGCCAACTGTTGTTTTTAATGCAGCAGGAGACAGAATTCAAAGCTGGAATTTATTTCCTGTTCTTTCCCTTCACAACTTGATTGTATCTGGATAAGAGAGGCAGTGAGTGGACGATGGACGTGGCTATAAATCTCAAACTTATGAGTTGCATTGGAGAACTTGTCAAACACAGGACAGGTGTTTTAGTCTTTCTTAGGCATTTGTCAGCTGCTGGACTGCATGCTAATTGCAAGTAAGCCTTTTTTTTGAGTGAGTTTCTTGGTTTAATGTAGTCTCAGTATCAGTCTTAAAATACATGAATGGGAACCATATTTTTGGAAAGTGTGATTGTTAATTCCTGCCTGTGATTTAGGCGACTTTTGAGAGTGGTCGTCAGAGAGAGGTATATTTTTTGGGAATACAAGGATGCTTTTGATAAATGAGCTTTGCTGGTACATGGAGGGAAAATGCGGTGTCCGGTCTTCCTCAGTGAGTGGTGGGGTGTACATTTGATGAAGATAAGTTATGCGCCCCAGTCTAGACTCTTTATTTAGTTTTAGCATACCAATGAATTTATGCCTTTTTTCTTGTTATATACAGTAACTAGATGTATCATATCCATAAGGTAGTCTGATTGCTTTTTTTATATTTGACTTTTGATTTGTGATTTTAGATTGCTTTTTTGTTTTTGGTTTTGTTCTTATGCTTTTTAGTTTCATTATGTTTTTAGTTTGCTGTTGTGTTTTTGGTTTAATATGTTTTCTGATTTGTTCTTGTGTTTTTGATTTGGTATTATTATTTTTTGTTTGGTGTTGTTGTTTTTTTTTATTTGATGTTGTGTTTTTGATTTGGTGTTGTGTTTTTGATTTGGTGTTTTTGATTTGATGTGTTGGAAATTTTATTGTTATTTTTAGTTTTGATGTGATTTCTGATTTGTTCTGTTTTTTTGTTTTGTTTTGTTTTATCTTGGTAAGAGCTCAGCTGCAGTGTTTTTGCAGACCCTACACAACACTGAATTGTGACACAACACCATTTTCTTTTCACTAGGAAACTAATACACTGATACATCTCTCCTGCTTGTTTGTCTACCTGATCTTATGGTTATATTTTGTAAGTTTTATTATGTGAGATTAATGGTTAGTGTTTTAGTCAGTGTTTGTTCTGGTTTATTTCAACAGTCTGGATGGAAAAATCTGAGCAACCATAATTAAATTCAAACCACATAATAAGGGCCCCAATTTATTGAGTTTTTTCATCTGTCATGGTGAAAAGACTGCAAGTTGTTTTTGGCCGTAAGAATTAAACAAATTTAACATGCAAGATTTAAGCAGTGCGCCTGAACTGTCAGTCCTATTATATTAAGATGTAGCATTTGTGCATGGTGAGCCAGGAAACTGTTACTGTGTGAAAGGATGTAGTTAAATTAAGGAAATTTCCTACTTTTCTTGCTCCTTGTTTGGGGATACGAGAGATAGATACAGACAGACAAACAGGGACCCTTGAGCAATGTAAGTGCCCTTAACTCTCAGATGTTCCGCTATACAATACCAATTACAAGTTTCAGCAAATCTCCTTTTTATTTACTAATTACCATGAACTAACACATAAGAAATCATGAACTGGGGGAAAAACATATTTTACATTCTTGAAAGTTGCCATGATGACAGCTTTACACTCTTCTGGCATTCCCTCAAACAGTTTTTTGAGGAGAAACCGGGGACAGTGTTTAAAATGTTTTCTACATTTGTTGAGCATTACGTTTTAAGTTTCATTATTAAGATAATTACATTTAGCAGTTTTCAGTTTGGTTGTATAATTTATGTATGGTATTTTATATCATTCAATTTTGGAATGGGTCATGGGTAACAGATACGGTATATTGGTGTTTGCTTTAGGGTTAATGTTGGGAACAATAACCCTAAAAGAACACCAAATTACCAGATTTTACCTTCTAATCTACAATTTGGACTAACCTACACTGTCTCTGTAGTCATAGACTCTTCATGATACAAATGATCTTAGTTAATATACCAAGTTGTGGTATTAAAAAAATAAGTTAAAAGAATGTCAGTGGATAATCACTTTTACTAATGGATATTCATACTGTGTATGACTCAGTAAAAGGTTTCATTATTTACTGTTACACTAAGGATTAGTCCAATTATGCAAGGAAAGTTAATCATTAATATGTGCGTATTTGTGTGCACTAAGTGTTAAGATAATGAAACTCAATCAGATTTGTCCAAAGTTTTGGTATTGGATTATAATTCTGTCTAATTGCTTTGAATAAATGTATTTTTATCTATGTATTTTGGTAATACGTACTGTCATGGTAGACCAGCGTGTATTCTAAAGAGACAGTGGTAGTAATATTTTAATTTTATTATATATAATTTCTCTTAATACTGGAAAGACAAAATCTTATATGTCAACTCGGTCTGAGTCAATGCCTTTATTTTTTCTGTGAAACCGATATTTCTCTCTCAAAAACAAATGCATGGAAGAATCATGGAATCAGAAGAAATGTGTGTGGCTGCATTGAGACCATTGGCATGAAAAAAAACATTACAAAGAAGAGCAACAATGATAGAATTATAGTAAAATCGCACCCTTGTGGTTCACCTCACCATGTTTCGGAGCCAGTAGTTATTTACTGATGTTTTGCTCTGAGTAAGTGCTTTTGGCGGGACACGCTTCCTTATTCCAAGCCACACATGACTGCTAATTCACAGCCGGTTTATTTTCTTACTACAGAAGGCCTATTGAGTGGGTTAAATCATGGATGCAGACGACTTTCAGAGTATTTAGAATGAGTTGTCAGCATCTCTACAATTCACTGCCTCTAGAAGCACCAGTCATAATATTTTAGGACAATGGTTCTCAAAGTCAGGTTTGTGAAACTTAGCCAGGGTGTACATGGTTTTTATTTTTATTTTGTTACAGCAGTGGAAATCAAACCTGACCAATTCCAAAGCTGTTTAAGCCTATTTATGTTTGGCCTACCCTTAATTAAATGGGTTTCATCCAAAAAGTTCAGACATTAAAAGCTATATGGCACCAATAATTAGCCAATATTATTAGACACATTTGAATAGTTGGATTATGCTCATAAATTAAATCTTTATTGAGGGAGTTCAGTTTTTTTATATTAAGAACCCCTGTTATAGTATATAAAGTATCGGGTGCCCCATAAGTCCAGAATCATAGGGTTCATGAATATTTCCATATTTTTACAGACCATGATGTATCTGAGCAGAGAACAATGTATCCAAATCATTCTGCTCATATGAAATCAAAGTCAATTTAAATGCACAGCAGTTTATATGCTGAGAAAATTAGGAATGTTGAACATTTTCTTCAGTGCATTATTGACACTGAAATCATTAACTTTGTGTTTACTGACTGGATATTACATCTAAATTTGTGTATTGAGAAAAATGGTGGACATGTTGAGCGTTTGCATTTGTTTTGCGTTTTTTTTTCTCTCTCTAATGGTGCTTGATGATGGGACAACCCGTGTAATATTAGATTTGTTTATTCCCCTTCATTAACTACTTCATCCTGGTCAGGGTCAAGGTGTAACTGGGTGTGAGGCGGGAAATACACCCTGGATGTGATACCAATCTAGCGCAGGGCTCCATGCACATTCACACACACATATGCACCAATATATGCAATTTAGAATTGCTAATCTACCTACCAGTATGCTTTTTTGGGAGGTAGAAGGAAACTGGAGAACCTGGAAGAAACCCACATGGGGCAAACACACACAAAAACTCCATAAAGACAATAACCCAAGCTAAGGAATGAACTGGTGACCCTAGACCTGTGAGCCTTTAGTGGTATATAAACTGTAGATTTTATTAATATATTAAGATATTTTTCTGAAATATACACATTGGTTGTTTCAAAGGACACATTTTATGTTTGAAATATCTTTCACCTTTATATACATATTCATACTTTACATACATATTTGTATATGCAATATCACTGAGCCACAAATGGGACCCCAAATATAGACTCACCCATTGCTTTTGTTTGTAAACTACACTAAGCTGAACTAACTACAAAGTGCCAATAAAAGGAGAAATCTATTTAAATATCTCTTATGTCTACCTTTATATCTCTGCATTTTATCTCAGTAGTTGAAAATATCCATTAAGAAAACACCCACTTTATTCAAAAACATAGCTGACAGACCTGATTACAATCATTTGATTAATTCAGCTGTGTACTGATTATGCTAAGCTAATTAGAACATTTCTTTTACTAATTAGTGTTACATAACCTACTTTGCAAAGACATAAACCTCTTCTCTCCTGGGCTCTAATCATCACTCTCAGTATGGTTTAACTTAATTACAACATCTCAGAGGGCATCCAGCATCTCCCAGGAGAGAAACACAGACGACACCTTGCCTTACACCTGCAAATGTAGGCCTATTACTATTCATTCAACTCATACAAATGGTTATGATGGATAAAATTAGGGTTAGGTTAGGGTTTATGATTATACATTTTTATACAACTTCTTTCATCTAAGATTGAGAGAGAATTCAGTCATGACTATTTGCTTAATTTATACAGATTTTCCTCAGTTCAGGTCTTATTTCCCACTATTTTAAGGTAAATCTGGTAGAATTGTGGAAAGATTTGAAACCACAAGTTTTCAAAACTTAAAGTCAGGGACCGCTATTATGGTTTTAAAAAAAAAGTTCTAGACATTTTGATGTTCATTTTCTAGATATGTAAAGTAATGTTTGACAATTTACTGGAGAATTTTCCACTCATATAATATGTTTATTAATAATTTTTAGGCTACTTGTTTCTGAGATGTTGACATTTGTGTTAAACTCATTCAAGTCAAATATGCTAATAACAAACACAGCTCAATAAATATGGTATTATAACAAATGAATATAAAAAAAAAAAAAAAACTTGTAATGTCACAACTGTAAATAAATAAATATATATATATAAACATACAAACAAACAAATAAATAAAAACAACAGTGTACTCCTGACTGTGCTTCACAGATCCAACTTTGAGAACCATGGATCTAGATGGGTCTTAAGGCAAATATATATTTTGTGTGACAGTTTGGCCATTTCCTCTTTTTTTCTTTATCTCTTTGCAACCCAGAAATGTCTATGTGATGTGTGAATTACATGCATAGTCAATAATTAGAAGACAAATAGAAGAATAAAGAAAAATCTCTGACTCCTCAGAGATGTAATATAAGTTTCTCCAGTGTATTGTTTGTGGAAAAGGATAAAATCTTTTTTGCATAACCCTTGAATGTGAAAGCCACAAAATTTCCATCTGAGGAACAAAGGAATGTTTTAATTTCCTCTGAGCTGCATCTGTAGTTACTTCTGAGAGTATTAGTTTTATAGGTAGGGTTAGTTTTTGTATCGGGATCATAGGCTGTTTTGTTATGCTATAGTTAAATAAATAGTTGTTATCTCAATACCTCACCTTAACTTGTGAACTTTGCACTAAACAATAAAACAGCGAATGAGTCAAAGCCATTTAAGCCACTCTGGATCTCTCTATATCTCATGTTTGTGAATTCCAGTACAGTAGTGTGACTACGTGTAAGCCAGTAGTGTGGTATTTAGTCAGCAAAATATTAAGACAAAGACTATAGGAGAGTTACAAAGCCATTTTTTATAGTTAGGTTTCCAAGTCTGAGTATAAGGCCCAGAAAAGAGTCAGTGCTACCCTGCTGTTTATTACAACAATTTTTCACATGTAGTGTCAAATTTGAGAGCATAGCCTTAAGGTTAAGACATGATTAATGGACTAATTTCATGTAGAGTGAAAAAGGGGAAAGCATCTATACACCACAAAATGAAAAGCTTTCATCATGTCATGCCTTGTATGTGGTATGGTATTTTGTTAAAATACACATTTTATATGTGATATTTGTCCAGCGGAATATTTAGTGGTGTGTAAGTCTTAATAAATATGCGAAATATCCTTACATATAAAACTTTTCACTTGTTAACAGTTTCTTAACATCCCTCAAACAATAGCACTGTTGAATTCTAGATTCTGATTGTTCAGAAGGGGTTAATTTTTTAGGATAATATTAATACACGTGTCTTATTATGTTATCGTTTCTATAGTAACATCTTACACAGGGACTTGTATCACAGACAGCCACATAAACAGATTTAAAAATGTGTATAATTTAAGTTTTCTGTGAGGAGATGTACAGTATTTAGCATTTTTGGAAGGAGTGTCCAGTGTTGGTACTTTGTAAATGTCAGAGGTAAAGCTTTAACTTCCGTTATGGGAAAGTCTTCAGGAAGGAAATTGCTGTGAAATTAGAGGAATAATACACCCTCACTTTGTGTTGGGTGACATTACACCACACTCTTGATGATTATTTTCCTATAACAACATGCCCTGTCATGTTTTATTCCTTACTTAGAATAGTTTGGATATTTTGTAGTATATTTTTGAAATATCTAATATTGAGCGTAATTAATTTGGTTTGTATAATTGTTTCAATTGACATGTAATTTTAATACTATACTAGTATTACAACTGAAAGTATGACAAGCAAATATGATCACAAGAAACCTTTATTTACAGTTAATGTGAACAGACATAATAATCACTTAACACACATTATTCTGGGATCAAAAGATGGGGAGTGCCATGCAATATAAGTTACACAAATTTTACAGGAAATTCCAGAGAATGATTTATAAAATGCTTTCATTACATCCAGCGATTTCTTTCCAGACTAAAGTGGCAGCCATATAACTTTCATTATATGCTAGGCAGTGGTGAAATTACCCGAAGCACTTTTGGCTAAAGGATATTCCTGAATAAGTTATAGTCTCTCTGAAACCAGCCAGACACTTGAGAAAGGACATGTGCTTGCACTCATGGCTCAGGGAATTTTGAAAGTTATGATGAGGCCAAGTTACCATTTCTGTGTTGCATCACTGTAATTGGTTATTATATCAATATTCCAATAGGCTGTAAATGTAATGCATATAGTGGAGAATGTTACAATATTCAGCTTAGCCAGGTCATTACAAAACAATCCCAACTATTACCTTTAGCTTTTATATATCGCTTAAGATATTGGTTAAAGCTTGCTTTTTGGTGACACATTTGCATTCAATTTAGGACAAGAAATATTCTGAATCCCCTAGCTGTTCAATGATCTCTGGTTAATGAAAAACATATGATGCAAATTTTAAACTTAAAAAATGAGCACTGACCATTCTTGTTAAAATCTGCACAAATGAACAAATATCTTGAATATTTTACCTTTAATTCACAATGTCCAAATTATATTTGGGCCAGTGGGAAACATTAACAGCTCAGCCTGTCAACACCCTGGACTCTGCAGACAGTAAGACTGACTTTTCGGCCATTTATAGGCCATGAAACATAATTATTTTTTTGGCGGTTTTGCTCACTTGTCCCTGCACTCTCAGGGTCAAGATGGAAAGTGAGAATTTAATGTACATTACAAAAATGTTTAAGATTTCTCTCTTTATTTTAGTATTGCTTATAGTCACAATCGATTAATTCTATGTTAGGCTCAGTACCAGGCACCTTAGGCCCAGATGACTAATTATTGATAATTATTTAATGAGGAATGAAAGTCCCTCATATATCCATTCTAGCAAGAAGGGTTAGCTAGCTGGGCAAGAGGTTTGCAAAGTAAAAGTTTGAGGATGGACATTTAAAGATAAATGTGTCCTTTTACCTCAGATGAAGAGACAGAGTCTGTGGGTAATGCTGATAACCATAGTGATTACTTATTTCCCATTGTAAACTTATAATTCTTTACAATTTGGCAGAAATGTTGTTTTTCCATAATTAGCTTAGATTATAAATGTAAAGATAATTTCCACAGAGTCTTTCAGTGGAGTTAAAATGGAATATTTAAAAGCTAGTTTCTCAATTTGGGAGTAACCAGACTTTAAAATGCTAGAACTTTATTTTCAGGAAAATGTTTTGTAGATTTTAGAACTATATACAGCAGAAAATTTTTAAAATTTGACCCTGTGGAGGGTTTTCCCTGGGTGCCACACAAATCTAATAGGCATGGAATCAATGTTTCTATTATACAGAATTATAGAAATAATCCAGTACTACCAGATATTAATTGCATTCTAGATGGTCTTGCCTGAATTGCTTTTGATGTACAATGTGTACCATCCTTTTGCTGTGCTTTTTTCAAATCTGATTTGTTATTGTTTTTGTTATTGTTTGACTCTTGGGATTTGTGTAAACACAAATAATGTTCACCTCATTAAGTGCTATGTGATTTGCAAGTAAAATATCCAATTAGCATGCTATAATTGTTAAACTGTCTCTGGGAAATAAATGCTATCAAGGGCTTTGGTGTCAGGAGTGGGGGAGGATTTTCAAAGTTGGAGTCCACCCCCTTGCTAACACATATACAAAAAAAAAAAAAAAAAACCTACTAAAAGGCATCTTATGCTTTTGTACATATAGTATTTGAAACCATGAATAGAATATTATGAATAGCTAGAAAACTGTAGCATTATTTTTAGTTAGTGGTGAAAAGAAGAGGTTATCATCTCATCATATGCATAACCTATTTTTTGTTGTCCTGCTTGATAGTTTTGAATATTTCAAACTATTTTCTTTATTTTTACTATAACAGCAATCAGCCAGTAATGGTCAGGTATTGCAATCGGAATGGATGTAGTCCATGGGTCTGTATATCGTGGTGTAGTCTACTTCAGATGAAAATACCTCTATTTCTATACCATCCAGATTACCCAGATTCTTCAGTAATTGTTCATAAGGTGAAATAAAGTGTATGTACTGTAAATACACGTCATGAGATTATCACTTCAGGTAAAATGTGTTTATTTCCACTATAAACTGTGAAGAGTCTCTAATTCAGTAAAGCTGAAATATTCCAAAATGTCCATCAAATGAACACTATTAAGAAAAGTTGCTTAGTTCTTATAGGATGCTAAGATTCCTTAAAAATAGATAATAAGCTGACTATACATAGTTTGTGAAACAGACTTAAACTTACATAGGGATTAGCCCAACTTTTAACAGTCCTAATGAACATAGCAGATTTTTATTTGGTTAGGACTCTCAAGTAATTGTCAGAATTATTGCACGTCAAGAGACAAACAGACACCCATAAGGAACAATATACTTTAACCTATGTACAAACTATTGGATTTACCATGCTACACTCTACTCTTATGATTAAAGCTATGCAGAATTTTAAACAATACCTTAAATTTTATTGCTTTGACTCAAATTTTGTTGAAAAGATTCAGGAGGTAGTTTGGAGTCTTTAAAAATGGAAATGTCCTAATTCCAAACCAAGGGCTATTGTATTATTCAGCTATTCTGTCCAAAGTATCAACACAGGTTTTGTTTAGACTGCTGGCACATTTTGCTTTCTTTGGCTTAGTTTAGTTATACTTTGGTCAAACTGAAGTATGGTTGAGTTACATTTGAGCTATTATTGTGCTAATTTGGAAAAGGGGGGAGCCAGACTAGCATTGTTTCTACTTCTAGGCTCTAGTCCACTAAACCACATGCATCACTCCTACAGTGAGTACCTTTAACAGAATAACAGGAACCTTCTTTATGTACATCTAAGCTCACTACGGAGTTACTAATCTTAAACTTAAATGGTATAAATGTAAGATCCAAAAAGGCTGAAATAATGCACTTGAATTGATATTTTTTTTATAACTCTAATAAATAAAAGTGTCCATCCTGAACATTAAAGACATTTCTTATTATATCAAGTAATTATGGGGGAATGAGGAAGCATGTAAATGACGTTTCCCTTCAGAAAACTGAAGAGAACATGTCCAGAGTGAGTTTATAGCAAAATAATGGAACTTGGCTCAGAAAACACTGAGTATCTAATGTCCAGACTGACCAAGTTTGTCATTTACATCATTTCTGTGAGTGTCTTCAGCCAACATCTTCCCAACAACCTTTACACAGATGAGAAGGAAAATAAGTTAATTCCCATTTAGTGGCACATTTAAATTTTCATAAATAAACAAAATGTAGTATACTCACATTTAGGCAGATCTACTGCCTTGTTGAGTCCGTGTAGCAGTTCTTCTCCTGCTGCTGTTGCTAACTCTGCGGCTCTGGATCCTGCCCTGTTGGTCAGAAGGATATGCCACCACCTGTGCTGACCCTCTTCTAACTTGTGTTCCCTGTGATTCCCTCATGTCCCGAGCCATTTGTGCCAAGGTTTGACTAGGATTTGTTTGCAAGCGCTGGAACAGGCTCTCACGGTTTACAGTTCTTTTGGGGCAGCTGAAAGTTAGACCCACTCCGGAATCTGATTTCATCTCCCTTGAGAAACCGTCTGAGGTACCATCAAAGCAGCGTCCTATGGCGATCTCTTTGGCAATGCGTGGGTTCTGGTCTGTGACAGTGTATATTCCATAGTTATGGCCTAGTGGGTCCACGGGAGCTAACATGGTAAATGCATGAGACTCGTTGTTATGTAGAAGAGGTGGGTGCTTTGTAAGGTACTCTTGCAGAAGACTGTTGATGCCTATTCTCCGACAGTTGCCTTGTGGAAGGATAGTAATTAGAGACCGGTCAACAGTGTCTTGGTCATAAAGCATTCCGCTGCATTTGAACTCCAAGCAAGCAGCAGAGGTGTTAGGATGTTTCAAGTCACGAGTGCTGCGTATGTCCCTAATTCCATACAACTGACCCCTGGTCTGAAAATGGGTACCACCAAAGTTCTTTGACCTGACCATAACTTCTGTTTCCCCATGGATCTTAACTTTGATATAGCAAGCCCTGAACTCCTGTGGGTTTGGCCACCATGAAAGGTAGTCCCCAGTCCAAGTTGTGAGATCATTCTCCTGAAAAGGAACCACATTGTACTCATATTTGTCTTTCTCTACACGGAAGAAACGGAAATGATTTGCATCAATGGGTGCGTTTTCACATGAGATTAGACTTTGATAAGGATATATTGGTCCATTGGTTTCATCCAGATTATTTGGATTTGGCTTGGCTAAATTTATTCTAAAGGCAGTTTTTTTGAGTGCTGGATCATCATGATCTGATCGTTGATAATCTAACTTGTCTAAGTATGGTTGTAATACGCCAATGATGTTAGGATTCATTTTTGGTGTAGATGGGGCTGCTTCAAGTTCTTCACCTCCCATTGTGGCTGTGACATAGGCTGTGTATGCATCAGATCTCTGGACATCACAGAAGGCTGGAAGACAAGCTCCATTTGGTCCTGTTATCACACTGTCAAAACGTCCCCAAGCTCTAGGATTTGATGAGTATCCAGGCCTGGGCTCCAGGTTTATAAGATTTATCACCACACCTTCAAGTTGCTCAGTAGGCAAGAATTTGTCACTCATGTATGCCCGAACCTTGACGTAGCAGCGGCGATTTTCAGGTACATCCAAGTTGAACAGTCTGCGCTCTCTTATTTCCATGTTCCCTATCAGGAAAGTGCGCTCCTCTCTTTTTTTCCTCCCATTTCCAGCAGTGGTAACCTGAGTAGGTTGAAAATTACTCTCCTCCTCCCAAATACCTGTGACTGGATTGAGAGACCACAGTTTCATAGTAGGTATATGCTCTGGCATTTTGACATGTTCTGTATCAAGGAGCACTTGGACTTCACCAGCTCCAAGGATCTCCTGATTTGTTTCATCTCTGAAATCAAGAGAAAACATTCCATATGTCCTCAAAGGAAGCATATCACCTTCATCACCCACAAAGTTCAAGTCTCCTGGCATAGCCGCAGCTGTTGTGACGTTGCGTGGATCAAAGAAAGTGACACTTGCTTTAACCGTGCCTTCGTACATTTCCCCAGTGTCTTTGTGGAAGGAGTTGGGAGGTATGACCAGCTGACCAATGGGCTCCTCCCCTTTTATTTCACCCAGATAAATAGTGTTGCTCTCTGCAGCGTTGATGTCAATTGGTTCCTGCTTTCGCATTACTTTTACATCATGGTAAACTGAACCACCCTTCTTATCAAAAACAAACACTTTGAGAGTATCTAAGAACTTTTGGGATGGGTCCACAAAGTTCACTACCAGACGTTGGGTGTCAGAGGGCACATGAATTGTGAACCCACCCTGATAACCTGTGATTCCTATTCGTTCTTTTCCCATGAAAATGTGTCCAAATCGTAAGGGCTCATTATTGTCTGCAGCAACCACTCTCCCCCGTACCAGAATTTTGGGTTGGACACATTTTTGACAACCGCATTCAGTCACAACCTTTATTGGAAGAATGTAGCTGCCACAATTGATCTCCTTTGTTTCCATTTGCTTCACCCCACAGCAGAAACTAGATGAATCTTTGCATCGTAGGTCAAAGTCCAGTGACCCAGGACATTTGTTGTTAGTACAACGACCAGCATTATACCACTTGGATTTTGTGGCTGACTGTTTGCAGTCTAAAGGCAGTTTAATCAGGTGATTTTCAGGAGTAGCATTACATGCTGGGGTTCCTTTGGCTGTAAATTATGAAAGTGCATAAAAGTATCTTATTTATCTAAACATATGCACATTATTCCATGTAGGCACAACATTACAGGAAAATTAAGAACAAAAAATAATATAAAGAAACATTGTTTCACAATGTGAGACTAAATGCAACTAGAAAGAGTGGCAAAATTAACTTTAATGTATGTTTTTTTATTACTCATTAGGCCAAAATATATAAAGTGGCATTATGAAACCATGAATATGTGTTAAGTAGCATTATTTAGCCATCCATTGCAAGTGGTGATGCAAACAAACCAAACCAAATGATTCAAATGTAACAAAATGTTGAACTAGAAAAGTGAGCCACAATGTTCATTATTAAGAACTAGTTGAGAAAATGCGACACAAGAACAACTGTAACTGTACAACAGTAATATGAATAGTACCAATAGTTTAATTGTTCTCTTTCACATAGATGAGCTAACAGACATCGGTGATTGGTTAGATTTGTTAGCAATAGCTATGTTGTTATTGAACATATCCACCATTTTCCAAAATGGCCATGCAAATGATATTAGTTGCCAATATTAAGGAACACTGAACTACCATTGTAGCTGCTTATTCATAAATGCAGGTTGACAAATCAATTCTAATAAATGATATAAAGTGTCTTGGTGAATTTTTTGTGTTTTTTCTTCTATTTATTTCTCATTTTTTTCTATTTCATTTGCCCACTACCATAATTATGGCATTCTTAAATATTGATTAAATTAAGAGCATACAGTAATAATCAGTTTAATTAATATCTAAATGTTTTTGGGGAAAATATTTGCCCAAATGTTCACAAATTGCTTTGGCATCTCAGGAAAGACTTAATAGTTTAGTGACTCCAAATAAGTGACATTAAAATAGTGAGATTTGATTATAGCATTATTATAAATGCTACCCATATGTGGAAGTTT